>NC_072731.1:140341532-140539406 GCF_026930045.1 Uloborus diversus
TAACTTAAACCAACTGGTTAATAGTTAGTATGTTGTTATGTGTCTTCAATTAGCTTTTATTATTCTCAAATTATGTTTTTAATGCGTGCTACATTATAAGTTGAAATCATGACAAAAATCACAGCGAAAGTTAAAAAAATATAATGAAATTTATGATGAATAACATATTCCTTAAAATGGATGCTCTTAGTAAACTTTTAAAAATCTATGTGCAATATATACTTGAAGAATGAGTTCAGCTATATAAAAAATATTATTATTTGTAATGATAGCAAATGAAGTGTTTTTAATTGCTTTTACAGGAATTACATTGTTTTGGTTGTGATGTTTTTTGCTGTTAGTGTAGCTAATAACTGGGCTCTGAATTTCAACATACCCATGCCTCTCCATATGATTTTTAAATCTGTAAGTACCTGTGGTCTTTATTGCAATTTAGCATTGCACATGAGCAGTGTTGCCAGATGGTCAAATCCAGATTTCCCCAATTCCCTTCCAATTTTTCCCCAAAAAGTGATGTTTTCTACCAAAATTCCCCAAATTCAAAAATTATTTTTCCACTAATATTTTCAGAAAATGAATCGACTTTCTCTAATGTTTTTGTCTCTTGAAAATTTTTTTTTCCCCAAATAACCAAATTTTCTTCGAAAATTCCCCAACTTTTTTTCTTCCCATTTTCGCTTTTTTTTTTTTGTCTTTATCAATATCTTTCTTTATCTGTACTAATAATAAAGCTGAAAGTCTCTCTGTCTGGATATCTCTCTGTCTGTCAGGATCTCTGTTACGCGCATAGCGCCTAGATCGTTCTGTTGATTTTCATGAAATTTGGCAAAAAATTAGTTTGTAGCATGGGGGTGTGCACCTTTAAGCGATTTTTCGAAAATCCGATTTTGTTCTTTTTCTATTCCAATTTTAAGAACCTTTTCCGAGCAAAATTATCATAAGATGGACGAGTAAATTACCAAGCTATCATAATGTGGAACCGTAACGTGGGCAAGCCAATTGGCGAGAAATTCATCATGCATTATTTGTAAATATAGAGGGGAACCGAAAGACCTTTTAATTTTCTACTATGGGCAAAGCCATGCAGGTGCCACTAGTCATAAGTACAAGCGCCTGACCGAGAGATAAGAAATAGCCAAATTTTTTTTTTCTACTTGCATTTATTATTCTGCTTCGGTATGTACATTTAAACTATGATTTTTGTATATATTTATCCAAGAACATTCTTCATCACACTTATTTTTACCCGTTTCACGTATCAACTAGTTACTGTCCGTTCTCGAAAGCGAAGACTACCACTCAGGACAGATTCCATTTAAAAAAGGAACGATAGGTTGAGGATGGGCACTTTTACTTCCGGGTTTTAATCCCTATTTTGATAAAGTCACAGCAGACCTAATGCATGCGCAAATTGGCGCTAAGTCTCGGCTTAGGAAAATGAACAGTACGCACGAAGAACATTAATGCGAATTCCGTAGCATAATATTCTACATAATGTGAAATGCGAATTCCATAAAGTTCAGTAAAGCTAAACCAACGCTGTTTGATACAAACAATGTAACTACTACTTCTTGACATGAATCTAAATACGAAAAAAATTCTTTTTTCCTTGAAGTTTTTTTTTCCCCCAGGTTTTTCACAAGAAAAAAATTTTCCTTCAAAGAATTCCCCTCAAAACCCATTCCCCCAAAATTTCCCCAGAGAGCACCAGATTTCCCCAAAATGGGGAAATTTCCCCCAATCTGGCAACACTGCACATGAGCTTTATTTGCATCTGGGTCATTCTTCATAAAGTAACTTTTCTGTCACACGCCTTTTACAGGAAAAACTTTTAGGAACAATTCGTTTAACAATGATTTTTATTTAAACCTGCCAGAAATTTTTTAATCATAATTTTTATTTCAGTATATATTTGGTTCACAACATGTGAATACTCACCTCCGTGGCATGTCACACTCCTTGTGCAACTGTAGATGTTGCTTAATAATTTGTTTAATTAAAAGTATATACTTATTTATTTATTATTCATTTCACAAGTGTCTCAAATACTAATTGTTTAAGTATATTTAATTTTTTAATATTGTGTTTTAGTTGGTTTTAGTAGGATAAGGAGTCATGTCACACAATAAATTCTCACCTCCATTACCTAAACACAAAATGCCATCCCTCATTAACACATGACAGTAATGACATCAAATTTTATTTTCCTTGATACAAGGGAGCCCCCTTGTTTATTTTCAGTCATAAAAAAAAAATTGTGAGATTTTTGTCAAAAAACAAGAATGGATTTTGCTTTAAAAACTCAGTGTGGTTATTGTGACTTCTCAATTCCTTGAACTTGAATTTCAGGGATGTAAATTAATCTAAAAAAAGAAGTGAACATGTTTTCATGTGCTTAACATGTGTAGATTGTAGCAACGAAGAAGCAAAATATTTCCCTGGATGTATCCATTAGGCCTATATTAACGGAAAATTCCTCACCTCCGTTAATCTCACCTCGGTGACAGACCTTATCAATGTCATTATTTCTGAGATGAAAATAACTGAGGGAAGGGAAATACATCAATCTTAGGCATTCTACCAAAACTATAAATTGCCAGTATATTCTCAAATTTACTAAATATTATTTTTTAACACACATTTGAACTAAAAGGATAACTGCTACTTAAGAGCCTTTAATTAGGAGAACTTAATATTAGGTTCTCCCCCCCCCCCACTAATCATTAATTTGTTTCTGACAGGGCGGGATGGAGGAAACTGATTGAGACGGTCTTGGCCTGCCCTAGGCTGTAGTGCCGAAAAAGAAGAAGAACTAATCATTAAAATAGCTCATTATTTACACAATTAATGAAATTACTACTTTGATACTAAATTGGCCTCGATTTTTAAACATTAAAAGTTTTTTTCCCCCATGAACAAGGCATTATTTTTTTTTAATTTATGAGTAAAATAATTGGAACTTAGCTGGGCCATTGTTTATGGTTACTTCTAGTAGGTAACACTTTCATTTAAGAATGAAAAAAAATAAAGCAAAAGGTTTCGAAATTGAAAAATATTTGCGTTCAAAAGTTACGTTTTCTGGAGAATGACCCATCTGTATAATGTTTTCGTAAATAGTAGCATATTTATTATTTGAAAATGATTTATGCTGCTTAATCTCAAATGGTTATTCTAATAAATTTTTAAACAGTAGAGAAACACACCGGTAGTGGCCAGTGCTTTAGTAGGTAATACATATTACTGAAGTATGGAAGTGATATAAGGAGGGGTGTTCCCATACGGTATGCTCCATATACGCCATATACTCACAAACATTTTTAGACATATAGTGTGTAGCATAACCATTGACCAATGGGCGTATCTCTACAATAAATAGTAAAAAAAGTTGCTGTCCCTCTCACTGGTGGTGGTTCTCAAGTGATACAGTAAACTGGAAATATTTAAATCGGTTATCTGCAAAATGCCTCAAAGTGAGATCTGCCCATTTGTCTTTTTAGCTACGATATGTACCTTTTCTTAAATTGCCTCAAACTTTCTCTTTTCTATCTATCTTCTCAGTATTTAAATGAAACAGGGTTCTTAGGTGACACAATATGTTATCACTTTCATATTTGGAATTAAAAAAATGAACAAATGGAGTGATTGTTTATATACATTAACAAAGCTATGTTTAGTCTAGTACAGTGTGGGAACTTGATTTTCACAAAATCAGTATTTAGTAGTATAACGGACTCGACACTCAACACCACAATTCCTTTCCAATTATTTTCCTGTTGTGAGCTAGGAATTCACTTTACTCTAAAATTTGTAATTTGTGAAAAATTAGGCAAAATTATAGACAATTTGCATAAGTCAAGATTTCATGTAGAGTAAAACCTTGTCTAAGTTGACCCCTTTTGTTTGAAACCTAATGTTCATCAGCTTTGGTTTAGAGTAGAGGTTCCCAACCTTTTCCCCCTTGCAAACCCCTTCCAAAAGGCAAAAGAAGTTGGCGAGCTCCTTATACAATGAGTAACAGGTAACAAGAAAAAAAAAGTCACGCATACAATAAAATTCTGGAGAAGTAAATTAATTATTATATCGCTCATAATAGAGAGTTCATAACAAAAATGAAATCATAGTACCAAAATATGTAAATACTTTCTAAAAACTAAAATGATAACTAGTAAATGAATGAAAAACAAATAACAAACCCAGTGATTATTTAAAAAAAAAAAAAAGCTCTAAATGGGAATAGTTGTGGAATAAAGAAGCTCAAAGTTTGACTCAAATATCTGACAGTTTCAATCTTAAATTAGGTTCTCAACGTTTAATTTGCTTCTGTATTTATCTCTGTGTGTGCTGTAAATCTCTTTTAACATTGAAAAAAGGGGATATAAAGTTTTATAAGTATTTTCTGACACAACAGTACATTTATTTGTAACCCTAAACAGAAGTCAATTAAAGAATAATTTATAAAAGTACCTTTTAGAAAACTGTCTCAGACTAACTATGTAATCTTTTTTCTCCCTACAAAATTAGAACAGCATTTAAATTTATATCTTTTTTTAGAGGAATATATGTCTGGCTATTTGGTAGGAATGTACTGCGTACGTTAATCGTTTAAGTGCTGAAGCATTTTCTTGCTCTTAAAAAAGGCGGAATAAAACGCGTAGTTATTATTTATTTCATTTTATTTTTGAAAAATAATAGAAACCCCTTTTATTAACTCAAATTATTACATAAAAAGTAATCTTTACCAACAAAATATTTTTTATGCCCATTTGTTATGAGAAACTCTTTCTGAACAAATTTCATGAGTGCCTTTTTTACATACAGTGTAAATCAAGTTGCATAGTTTAATTCCGTTGATTTTTTTTACTGTGTACACTTCACACTGTAACAAGCTTCACCCAGGAAATTTTTCATAAGCAAAAATATTCTTACACACTTCTTGTATTTTGGGGTTACTAACCATTCCTTCCATTTTTCATCAATAAAAGTTAGAAGTAAATTGTGGTTTAGGTATTGTGAAAATTATTGCAACAAACAGCAGTACGACTGCTCTTCTGCGCATTTTCGGTTCTCCAAAAGCACGATAGCTTAGCTCCTTTTCGCATTCAAATGGTAAAGCAGGCAATGGCGGAACCCCCTCCTGGTTTTGATAGGGATAATCATAGGAAAAAAGGAAGTGAACATGTAATTTTGGGTTCAAAAAGGAGTCTGAGGCAAATTTTTCTAAATATAGGTCTCTGAAATACACCCTAGGCTGTATTTGATTGCTTAATTGAGGGGAGTTATGTCTCCCCTTTTGGATCGATGCCTTAGAGCAGGCGTTTGCATATGCTCCATGTAATGTTTCTATGAAGTTAAATCGAATTTTCTGGTTAAAAGCTTCTGAGAAAATGAAAGCATTCATATATTTTCATCTTCAACTGAAGACATAGTATTCAAAGTTGAACTTTTCGGGTATGGTTTCAATTGTATCATGGGCTCGAAAAAACAGGTAAAAACACGAGCCTTGGAAGAAACAAATGAATAAAGGATGAACGCAAAAAAAAAAATTACATTAATTTGAATTTTTGGCATCTTGAATTCAAATTATGTTTTTCGCAATCACGAGCGTGTGTGTGCATGTATGCGCGTGTGTGTTTGTGTAGGCACATGTGTGTGGGTGCATGTGTGTGGGTGTATGTATGCATGTGTGTGAGTTGTGTATGCAGTGCTGTGCATGTACACGCGCGTGTGCATGCAGGCGTTTGTGTGTGTAGGCGTACGTGTGTGTGTGTATGTAGGCATGTGTGTTTGTGTCTGTGTGCAGGCATGAGTGTGTGTAGGAGTATGTGTGTAGGTGTGTATATGTATGCATGTGTGTGTGTGTGTAGGATATGGACGCAATCTGGACACGGTTTTCGCAAGAGGAGCAGCATCGTGAGGCGGCCGGTCGACGGTCATACTGCAGAGGGTGCTGGCGGGAAAATAAAATCAGCGTAACCCAAAAAACAGTCAAATGAGAACAATAAGCAATCGTGATTGCTCAAAAAAAAAAAAACACTTGAACTTAAGAATTTTTCTCAAATAAATTTGTTAAAATTCTGCCATTACAATATTTTTTTCACAAATCTCTTCATAACTCTCGCAAACCCCCATGGGTTCATGAACCACCGGTTGGAAAACTCTGGTTTAGAGTATTGTAAAAAGCCTTTGTAAGTTGACCACTTGGCTGAAGCATTAGATTGCACGAAAAGTGTAATCAGTTATGCCTCAAATAAGCAACCAGACATTTAAAAAAAAAAAAAAAAAACTATGAATATTTATATTTCCATTGAAAAACATTGGGCTAATATTAAGTCGCAGAAAATGTGCCAAACTTCAATAAAGAGGTATTTTGTTGAAAAATAGATTATCATAGCTACAAATGTATAAGAAAAAATAAAACGAAGAATTTAAGTCATTTTTGAGTGGATATGAATTCTCAAGAATTGTTAATATCAAGTAAGTAATTTTTCATGAGCAGTAAGACTTTTTTTTTTGATTAATTTACAGTTATTTTAAATTTGTATACTTTATATTTCATTCTGGTAAATAATCTCTAAAAATATTGAAACAACATTTTTATTTATTGTTTCAAAGTTATGTTAAAAAATAAAAGCGAGTTTAGAATGTTTCAATCAGTTAAAAAATGAATGCATGGTGCGAGAAGTGACAAAAAAAAAAAAAAAAAAAAAAAAATTCACATTACCACCCTCTATAAGTTGACCATCAAAGTAATGCACTGCAATTGGTCAATTTACACTGCACATATTACGTGGTTAGTTTAATATTTTACTCTTAAATTTCTTTATTTAATTGGCAGATTATTTGAATTGAACTTTTCATGTTATTTAATGCCGCATTCGTTACTTGGTGGCTTAGTTTACATTTTATTTTACTTCTGTAATTTATTTCTTAAAGGGTTCCTTGGTAACAAGTATGTTTATGGGAAGATTCTTGCTCAAAAAAAAGTAAGTATATAAGGTCCATTTTTAGGAGTTTTTGTTGCATAATATTGTTAATCCATCTTTTATGTTCTATTATATACATTATGCTCCAATAGGTTGAATTCGCTGCGATGACAGTTATGTGTGCAAAAATTTGTTATTAGTTCTATTTAGGCTTCCTTATTTTTGAGGTTTAATCTTTATAAGTCCTTACAGTGGCTCCCAAAAGTGTTCGTACACCTTGAAATTTTGTAGTAAAACCAAAATAACGCAAAACTGAATTCGAATATGAAGTCCAATTTTTTTTCACACTCATTCCTATGCCATTCTGAATAAAACCCAGTAGTTTTTTTTCAAAATATTGCCAGATTTTATTTTTGAAATTTGTCAAAAAACGTAGAGACAGAGAAAAGATACGCCACGAAAGTCATCGTACACTTACATATTTTCGAATAAATTCTTAATTAATGTTATCGTATGTGGTTTTTTTTACTATTTTTGCATTTTAATGATACTATAAAGTCATTTGCCTTTAATTTTTTGTGTATTTATTTTCTAATATTCTGCTTATTATTTTAAATTGGCAAGTATGCGTAAAAAACAACAAACACGATTCGAAATATGATTTTTTCCCTAACAGCAGCCGTAAATTGGTTTGAAATGTCTCTAAATTGGTAATTTATGCCATTGTATAGTGAAGTGCTTGATAAAATGCTTTAAAGACAAGAATCGGATAGAAAACAAGGTAAGAAAAGGTCAACTGGCAATGTTAACAAAGCGTGATCGGAATTTTACAGTTAAAAAAAACTGAAAAAGTTTCTGCAGAATTGAATGAAACATTTTACGTTTAATTTTTACCAAAAATTGTTCGCCAAAGTTTCTGATTAGCTGGATTAAATGGGATCTCACCCCGCAGAAATTTTCTTGTTTGTGCGAAAAACAGTAAGCTTACGCTTTCCGTCATAAAATCAATGATAAATAAGCTCAAAACCTTTTGGAACAACGTCTTACTTATAGATGAGAATAAATTCAACATTTTATGTTAAATTGTTGTATAATTGTAAATGGAAGAAAAAAATGAGGAATTTAATCTTAAGAACGTAGTTGGATCAGTTAATCAGGACGATGAAGGTGTTCTTGTGTGAGGGCGCATTTCAGCATCAGGACTTGGAAATTTGGAATTTTTTCGTGAAATAATGAATTATGCTGTTCATTTAACTACTTTAAAAGACAATTTTAAACTATTAGCCCAAAATTTGGTAATCGGAAACAACTTTGTTTTTTTATCAAGATAACAATAAGAAGCACACGTTCGCGTTTGGTGCCTCAAAATTTGTCCCTAAGCTTAGAAATATCTCCTCAATCGCTAGATTTAAAGTTAATGGAACATATTTAGAGATATTTGGTGGCTAGATTACGAAAATACACCATTGAAATGAAAAGCGAACTAGAAACAGTAAGACTCGTAGTACAGCTGAACACTAACTCAGAAATTGCACAAAAAAAGAAAGAAAAAACAATGAAATCTATTCCCAGACGTTTAAAAGCTGTTGTTGTTACTGCATGATATTCTACTAAATAATAACTTGCTAAAAAGTTAAATTATTTACTAATTTTTTGACATTTTTTCAAAGTGTACGAAGACTTTTGTGAGATAATATTTCCGGCACTTTTTGGTTTTTGATTTTTAAAATATGAAGTTTTAATGTTTTATTAAAAAATTTCATGTAGCTTTGTTCAAAATAGATCATAGATCTTATAATAAAATACCCATTTCGAAATATTAATTCTAAGTAATGGATAAGGGCCTATTTCATTGAAAGTCGTAGGTGTACGAACACTTTTGGGAGCCACTGTATGAGTCCTTGATTTTGATTTAAAGAAGTGTGTACTAACCCTGATTTGGTGCTTCAATTATTTTTCGTTTTTGTTTTTCTCAGCATTCTTCGAAAAAAGTGAGATTAAATTCTCTGTTTATCATTTAAAAAGCTGTGAGATTTTTATCGGTAGGTGAAAGACGAACGGAATAGGTCACAGCTGCATTTATGCTGGAATAAAATGCAAAAAACTATTGACAGCCTGTACAGTAGTAGCTTTGAACTCTTGCTCCTACATTCTACATCTACCAAGCAAGCTAGAAATATTTTTTAACCTTTAATTTTAGCATAAATGCAGCACTGTCCCATTTTTCCCACCTCTCCCCATACCCCTTTAGCAGAAACTTCTTTTGAGAAAAAAACATATTCTTGATTATGTTTTAGCCATAGACGAAAATTTTAAAGGAGTAATACCAATTCTGGGACAGGAATACCTTCCATGACAAATTTTACACTTGTACCGAAATTGAATTAGGTAAGAAATTTAAGTTCTGTATCTGTATTTGTGGATCTAAACTTTAACCTTATGAATCCGAATCCACTGATCTACATTTTTAACGATCTAGCACCTAACACAATACATATACTTCAATGTATGTGCCCAGAATTTTTTGAAGCTAAATTTCAAAGTTCGCAAATGTACAGATCTGCTTATTTTACAAAGCATTTCAGCTTTTCTGGGAGCTATGACCCAGTGATTAATACGTAAATATCACCATACTTCTTATTTCTGTAGTTTATGGTTTTAAATATTAACTAAAACTTTAAATTAAGTGAGTTGTTTGATTCCCAATTTTCTTTAATAATTTTGCTGGTCTGTTGTATCCCCAGCAAAACAAAAGAATAAGCTGTCATGTTTTTGCAGTACATTTTTCTAAAACATGACCAGCTGCAGCTTGAAATTTATCCAAAATGTTTTCCTCCCTCATCATTGTAGCAAAAAGAAAAAAAAAAAAAAAAACAGATTAACAAATCCCATTTTAAATGAACCAGAGCGGAAAATGTCTATTTCATTAGTAATTCTTGAATCCAATTTACGTTTATTCTTTTTTAAAGAGAGTTACGAACAAAATATGTGTTGGAAACTTTGGAGCGCAATACAAAATCAGATTTTGATTTAAAACTTGTTTTTAGAGTGTACAATGTTTGATGCATAATTTAAAAATATTTTTGAGTTTTCCTGGATTCTGCTTAAAAATCTGATGTTTAGTTACTTTACTATTTTCATTATTATATCCAAATCTAAATTGTTGCTACATTTCTTTTCTTTTTTTAATGAATTTTTACTCTTTTAATGAGATTTTAGACATTTTACCCCCTCTAAGTATTCTAAATAGGAAAAATGTCACTTTGAATATTAATAAAATATTTTTTTTTGCAATTTTAAATTGCAACAGCAGTGATTAAATGAAAGGAGTTAAGGAATAAAAAAGAAAAGAAAAAAAAAACAGCAATATAAAAGTAACTTTGGGGGGAGAAGGGAACATTTTACTTAAATTCACTCCTATTCTTTGTTTGTAGAAAGACAGGTTTACAGAGATAGTCAATATACACTGCACATGTATTCTTAAATATGTAGTCAAACACTAATAGAGAATTACTAATAGAATAATGACTCTAGTAAAGCTTAGGTGATAAGCAGTAAGTTACTGCAATAACCAATACCATAGCAGAATTACATGTAACACCCCAGATGCCCGACTAGGACTTTCAGAGATTGCAGTTTTCTCCTTGTTATGGAGTTATCAGTTTGGAATAATCAATAACCTAGCTGGAGGCAGAAGTTCTCTCACTGAAGCTGAGATTACCAACAAACTGGTAGCTAAAATTAATTTAGTTCACCAGTGAGAGTCCACAAGCAATGGTATGGTTCAACTCATAAATTGAAAGTAAAGTGATAAGCAATAAGTTACCATCCTTAATCCAAAGCCAAAGCAGAACTGCGACATAAGCTTCTACCTTCAATTTTCAATTTGAACCGCATCATTGCTTTCAGACTCTCGCTAGTCTGCCAATTACATTTTAGCTGCCAGTTAGTTACGAAGATCAGCTGCAATGAGGACATCTGTACCTAGCTCAGTTATTGACTCTTCCAGACGGATGAGTCCACAACAAGCACAAACTGCAATCTCTGGATCTCATAATCCGGCGACTGATATATTGCATGCAGTTCTACCATAGCTCTTTCTTTATGGTGGTAACTTACTACTCATTATGTACTTATTATGTAAATTTACCATTTTGAAATTTTAATTTCAAAAAATTTGCTTTACAGAAAGTTGAAAACCCTATGTTTTCTTCAACGTCATCAAAGATGGCATACAATTGCATTTATAGGACTTCAATTCTAAAATATTGTCAGTTGAAAGTTTCTCTCCTCCCTTTGATCCACACTTGTACTGTATACATATTAAGTGTACAAAGGAAAAACCCCACCAGTCAGCTTTTACAATAAATAGAATAATGATGCAGTCTAATGGTTGCAGAAGTATATTTTTCGAATAGTCTATCATCTTTTAAGCAAACTCCGTAAGTCAGTTGAAATATTTGTTTGAAAATAGGTGGTACTAGGGGAGAAGCCCATCAGTCAAACATTCAGAATCATTTTTCTTCAAATTAGTTTTTTTTTTACTTGGACTGACAGAGGGTTTTACCCAGTACCTTTCACATGTAAACATGTGTTTTAAGTTTTTAATATCTCTAGTTGTTAATGATCATTTAATTTTTCTTCTTGCTTACTTGGCTATTATTTCAAATTAAAGGAAATTAACTGATGAAACAGTTCTTCTCAAGTGCATTTTTGATGTGAAGTGAATATTTTATTAGTACTTCTGTATTTAAGGAATTGCATTTATAAATATTTATATTGCTTTTAGCACTAATCAAGTATTAGTTGCATCAAATGATATTTTAACGAACTTATGCTACATAAAAATGTTTTGTACATCCTAAAATAGGTATGCATTCATAAAATATTTTTCGGTTTTGATGGTGTCTTGTGGCATATTTTTAGCAACTTGGGCATCCTATCGTATAAAAGTAAGTTATTTTTATTAATTTTTCCTTGTATTCAGATCTTGCTATTTTGTGTAGTTGTTGCTATTTTGACAATCCCGCCCTGGGCAGGCAACTCCATAATCTATTTGTATTAATTTTTGAATAATTAATTGTGATAATAAATATCGGATGATACAAATTCCTACTTTTTTCTGTCAATTTATTTTACATTTTCTAGATTCTGGAAGGAAAGTAGAATGGATTTTTGAAGAAAAAAAAAAACTAAGTGGGAAATGAGAATATAAACTAAAGTGCAATATTTGATTTCAATTTTATTTTTATTATTGTATTTTTTTTTTTTTCATTTCTTTACTAGAGTACACAATTTATTCATAAACTAGGTTTTGATCTGAATTTTTTCTCAAATTTTTATAGGCTGAAACAAACAGTGAAATTAATACCCCAAAGAATCAATCTTTCATTGGTAAGTACTTTTTAACAGTTTTGGTCTAAAGCTCTTTTTTTCGCCTCAAAAAAGAAATTCATCTGTCTGATTTTCCAAGAAATCTTAGCTATATATCTATTTTCCGATTTGCATTACACATACGATTTTAGAGGCAGGAAACTTATATTAAACTGAAACTGTAATATACTTTATTCTCTGCACATGTATTTTGTAGAGATGTGTCGTTCATGAACGAACAGGTCAAAAAGAACAAATCCTTAAAATGAACGGATCCGTTCGTTCACTTAAATGAACCACCATTCTTTTGAACGGTGAACAGTTTGGAACATTGGATTAATGCACTTGTGACAAAAATTGCATTTTTTAAAAAAATTCATTCGTCTTCAAATTTTTAACCCTTAATCAATCTCAAATTTCCCTTTTCTCAGTGCAGTACAATATGTTATTTTCGAACCTTTTTACTTTCTGATTTTATTCATCATTTTTCTTTAACTGTTGCAGCTCATGTGTAATTTTCAATTTATCTATTATTAATGTTTTGTTTGTTTGGGCTACTAACAAAATGTTTGGACATTCCACTTTCTGTCCTACGTACCTGCTAAAACCTTCTCATGCTTTCTGTCGCCAAAATTATTTCTAAAAATACCTTTTATCACTTTTCTGGCTATCCTTTTGTCTTCTATAACAGGGGTTCTCAAACTTTTTTAACTAGCAGCAGCTGCAGCACCCTTTGAAGGAATAGAATTTTCTTACGGTGCCCTAGTCAATTTTTTTATTTGTAGTACGTCTGTAAGTGCAAGGCCCCCTAAGGTTCAAAACCTTATATCTCGACCCTTTATGATTAAATTTCTCCAGCTTTTGCATATTCAGGGCTCCCAAACGGTCCACTTTTCCCGCCAAATCAGTTTTTTAGGGTAAAGTCAGCTTTAGACTGATTTTTAACATTTTGGTCCGATTAGTGCATTTTTATGCTGTTTTTACTTAAAAATCAGATTTTAAAAGTTTTCATGACGTTAAAAGATACTGTGTGCTGATGTTAGTTACGCCCAAAAAACGCAGCCACAGAGCCTTATTTCTATTGTACCCATAGAGTAAAGAAATGTACATGGAGAGGCCTCGTTTAAGGTAAAAAAGAGATCAAATTGAAGCCGGAATTATGGGATACAGCGGTGCAATTATGGGTGGGATTATGATAACAGTCAAATAAAGCATGTAGCGGATTGGTTTACATTTTAATTCATGTTGTAATGCAATTTCCAAAACATGCCCCATAAACTTGCAACAATATCTAAGTTTAAATTAACAACCAATTGAGATTCAGTGATAGAATGCTTTGAATCAAAATGTTTCTCAAGATATACAGCAAGAAGCTAAGGATCTTGGGATACAGCGGTGCAACTTCCAGCTTCAATTTCTTAGTACAGCAGGGCCTCTCTATGTAATTTCTTTACTCTATGATTGAACCTGACTTTCCCATATTTCACTTCAGATTAAAGTCATTACTTCTTCTTCAACCGCTGCAGAATAGAAATCTAACAAATGGAGAGGTTTGGGGGAGGAGTTATGATGTGAAATCGAAGCAGATCTATCAATATTTTTCCAGGGTTCATAAGTAGACGTGTAGACTGGTATTTTTCTTTGGTTGCCAGTAGCCACTTCAAATTTTTGGTTGCCAAACACCCACACATATCTTTATATATATATATATATATATATATATATGTATGTATACGTGTACGAACTCCACACTCTCTCCACCTCAGCATTACTAGAGGTAATGCAAAGCATTGTATCCAATAATTTTTGTATTTTAAGGTGACTCGGTCACTGCACAGCATTTTTCATTACTGACATTGTAACATTCTATAAAATATCCCTTGTTTCCAAGGTTTGAGATGTTTTTGCAACAATATCTGTAAAGGCAAATTAAAAAAAAAAAGAAATACAGTGGGATAAGATGTTAAACTTTTAAGTTAAGTTAAAATTTTCACTTCTGATGAGTGGTATTACTATAAGCTAAAAATAATTAAAATAAAACTTGCAAAAATAAATAAATATATTAACAGAATTCATTCATTTTTAGTTTTTAAAATATAGTTTTTAACTGTCAAAAACTTTAAAACATTTGAAAGGTACAAAAGGATTGAAATTTCAAACACTGGAAGTAATTTTTCGCTAATGACGTGTGCAATGTCGGCATGTCACCCGAAAATAAAGGTATTTATTATTTATTAAAATAAAACTTAAAATGAGCTGATTTAAAGTAGCTTATTCCGAAACAGCTTCCAATTGTGAAAAATATTCAAATATGTACAGATGCAATGGGATTGAAATCTCAAGCATGTGATGCAATTTCCCGCGAAGTATGATTACAAAGGAAGCATGGGTCCAAAAATAAATCCATTTATTAAAATTAAACATAAAATAAGCTTATCTAAGGCAGCCTGTCATTAAATAACTTCGGAGTGCCAAAAATATTGAAATATTTACAAGACGCAATAGGATTGAAATATCAAGCCACGAGATGCAAATCTTCGTGAAGTACGATTTCAAAGTTCGGCTTCAAAAGCTGATACGTTTATTAAAATTTAAAACAAGCTAATCTTTGGTAGCATATGTCAAAAAAACTTTCTCTTGTCAAAAATATCAAACTATGTACAAGATGCAAAAAGGTAGAAATCTCAACCACGAGATGAAGTTCCCCACGATGTACAATTACAAAGAAAGCATTGGTCAAAAAATAAATCCAATTCCCAAAAATAAATCCCCAGGGCCCATTCAAATTTTACGGGGTTCCTTGATTTAGAAAGGAATGGGAACCGACTGTTGATCCTTCTATTCTACTTTTGAATTTATGATTTGTCTTATCTGTGTACGATTATAAAACTATTTCAACGGTGTAATTATTCAGTAGTACTTAATAACATAATAAACAACTGGTCTTATACATTATTCTTTTTAGTTTTTTTTGTTTTTACACTGTCGGGTTTTTTGTTTTTATTTAATAATTTTTTTTTGTAATGAGATTTTTCTGCTGGGACATCATTAATTTTGAATTCACCATTATTTTCAACACTTCTTGTTTGTTATATTGCGTAGTAGTGGCGTTGCATGTTTTTGATTTTACCACACCCACTCAAAAAGTGTAATTCAGTTGCATCCGAATTAGTACAGTAAAATTAGGCCAAAAAATGGCCAAACCCAAACATCCAAAAAAAAAAGTGAAACCTGTTGCAAATTACTTCTTACCCTTCCAGCAAGAAGGGGTAAAAAGTCCCAGCACTTTGCGCGTCGGGTTTTGGGGGGAAGGGGGGGGACGAAATAATCCTCTATTTAAATAAAAATAATTTCTATTACTTAAAAAAATACTCAAAAGTCGCAGAAATCACACTCTGTAATAGTAAAATAATAAACTCTACCGGAAAAAAATTCTAATTTACAGGGGGTGCACAGGCGGGGGGGGGGATGGGGGGGCTCATGGATCAGCTTTGCGTCATTGAAATTTTTAAGGCAGTTTTTTCAAGGGGTATTTCTTTCTTTTTTGAGGGTTTTTATTCTGGATGGATACTCCGTCACACTTAAGGGGTGCGCCATCGCTTTTTTTTGGGGGGGGGGACCCTGAATTTAAATTCTAAAATGAACTGTTGCAGTGAAGTTCACGAAAAATTTCCCTGATTCAAACTTTTCCGAAGTACAAAATGCCACACAATGATATGGTAATGTCAGAATGATAATTCTAAAAGATCTAAGCGAGCTCAGTAACCAAATTATTTGTGATTGGAGTTATTAAACTGTTTAGAGCGCTGGAAAACAAAATTCCTGTGCAGCTTAAAAAAAGTCCAAATTGACCAAAGTTTCCCTACTTCTTGATTAACTTACTTCAACTTTTCTACAATCTTTTGCCATCACCGTAAGGGGGGACAAACCAAAATGGCCAATAGTGAGACGGGCAATGTTGCAATTCTGCACCTTCTAAGTCGGTGGGGGTTCTCATTGACAAACACCGAACTACCTCTCTTTTACGCAGCTGGTTATGTGAATTATGCTAAATATGCAGACATATACTTGCAACACTATCTCAAACTTTTGAGTACATTATGCGATAAAAAAAAATTGATCACATCAAACATCAGCTAAAACATCAGCTATCCAACGATCTAACGCAGTGACAAATTCAGGTGGTCTAGAACCTGTAGTGATTCAACGATAGAACAAGTCTTGATGAGAGCAATGAGCAATACAACAATAGAATGCTAAATATTTACACCTTTTTGTCTCTCATTTTGGAAATCACAATCCGTTTCAAAAGCCCGCAGAAGTTTCTTCCCTCTCAAGTTGGTAGTGGTATTGCTCGCTGATGATAAGGTGAGTTGCGATGAGACCTTTAACGTACGGGTACAAAGGATATTGAAGGCAAACAATTTTGTGGCATTTCTTTGCAAAGGAGGTAAACAGTTATGTCTTTAGCTTCTGTTGCGAGAGTAGTTACTATCTGTAAAGATGTGTAAGCCCAAACCATCTTTTACACCGAATGGTATGAACAGTAAAGATGGAATAACAAATTGTTAAAAACTTCTGGTACGAGTTATGCGCTGATCCTCTATCAGTATTCGATGAATCTGGTTTCAGAAGGAAAGAAATCTTGTATCGTTAAAGTGCTATTATCTGAAGCAAAAGGTTCATCCACCATCACAGAACGAACAGCTGGTGTCATGTATGAGGCAGTGAGAAGCAAAGGGATGTAAGTGGACATTTTCAAGTTTTGAATAAAACTCGTTTAAAGATAACATCATAGGTAGGCTTTCACTGATTTTCTTTTCTAAATCATGCTGTATAGAAGCAACTACCAGGTCTACTAGTACCATATCTTGCCTCAAGATAGAGGAGAGGTTCACCAACCATTTGTACTGGTTATCTCCAAATTTTTAATTTTGCCACTTACATCCCTTTGCTTCTCACTGTCTCATATGTAATAAATGGAAGATACCTGCTTGGTCATATTTTTGGTAATGATCTGTAAACTTCAAGGAAATATTCCAGCAATGCAGTGTATAGGTAACTTGTAAGTATGAGAAAGCTTGTGTCATTTTTGATGGGTGCAAAGAAAGCAACACAGAAATATAATCTGCGTCCTGTTACAACAGCCAAGCCTTCTGCTCTAGAAGACTTTCTGCGTCTCAAATCTTGTGCTTGCTCTGAAGGGTTCATTGGATATAGTGAATGTTTGGAAAGTCTGAAAATGGACTGAAGTGCTCAATTATATGCTCAAACTGTGTTAGACATAGCTGCAACAATAACGATTTTGCTGAGGATCTAGATTCCAAAAAACATCTTGACTTTTTGTTACAAGATTAGGAGAAATCATTTGAAAGCAAAAAAACAGGTCAGCGTAATTTTTCTGGTTATTTAATCGAATGTGCACCATCAGAGAGGGTGGGGGGGGGGGGAGGATAATATTTTAGTATATAATTTTGTTTTTGGAGATGAGCTATGTTCTTATGGGGTGGACAGTCCTGATTTAATGCATTTTAGATTTTCATGGAATAATACTTCTACTTGAAATAAAAGGGGGGGGATTTATTTTATTTGACGGAGGGGGGGGGGGGGGTGCTGTAGCTTTGAGGTGCACCATCGATCTTGGAGGATGGACGCACTCGATTTCTAACTTTAACTTAGCATAAAATAATGTTTCCATATGAAATGTATGGAGGGGGGTTCGGGGGTACTGCTTCGTTTTACGGGGATAGGGGGGCTCTGTAGCATTGGTGGGTTATGTCATCCCTCTTGGGGGTCAAACACCTTTAATTTCATGCTTTTAAATTTAGTATAACATAATATTCTCACTTTAAATTTACTCTAAAAATTCTGGAAAAATACCCAAAACAACAATTTTTAGATGCCCCCCATTCAAAAACCCGATGCACAATGGGGTGGGACTTTTTACCTGTTCTTATTGGGAGGGTAATAAACAATTTGCACCAGGTTTAGCTTTTTTTTTGGATGTTTGGGTCCGACCCCTATTTTTACTGTACTAAATTTATTTCAACCACTCCTTAAAAAAGGCATTAAATTTATCAGAGTTTAACTTAATTTGTTGAAGGCTTTAGAAAATAAAGACTTTAGTCAAGCAATACATAGAAATAATAGGAATGTTAGACATGAAATAGTACTATTCTCTTTGTGTAACAAGGTCATGAAAATTTTTATGAAGTAATGAAAAAGTCATGGAATTTTTTTATCCGAAGTGAGTATAAACCCTGACCTTTGGAGAAGGAGGAGTATCAGGAGAGTGATGAAGGAACCTCCTTAGAGTTGAAAGTAGAATAATTCCAATTTTAGGGGGTCCGGGGATATCTCACTCGGGAAAAATTTTGAAAATACATTAAAAAATTCTGCATTTTGAGGCCTTATACAGGGTAGTTTGGAAAACCAAAACATCAGGGGGGAAAAAGGAAAACCAAAAAAAAAAAAAAAAAATTTTTAACTTATACTCTTTTGCGAAGTAAGACAATACACAATAAAAATTGCTCATGGTTCGACAAATCATTGATGTTAGTCGACAGAGAGGAAGAGCGAGGGAGGAGAAACGATGACACATTGTCACTTGCTCACATTCACTTTCGGTGTATAGTTAGTTTTTTATCATCCCTTCAACATACTGACAAACACAACACTGAATTGACTGAAAATTGACCAAGATTAAAAAATACATAAAGTGCACTTGATAAGAAATAAATTTGAAGCACTTTTCTAGCAGTTTCAGAAACTTTTTAACTTATTTTGAAGGTCTCTAAAATAATTCAAAATATTCAAAGCACTTCATTTGTAATTTCTAATCTGTGATATGTTAATACATGATTGTATAGTTCTACATAAATTGTTCTAACTTAGTAAGAAACACTTATTGTTCCGCAATCCTTGTATTTTTTAATAACAAGTAGTGCAGAAAACGAAAAGAAAGAGACAGTAATAACAAAAGAACTTCAAAAATACGGAATTCTTGTTTAAATAAATAGCAAAATGTGAACATGCGAATCACAAAAATACATCTAAAGCAAGCAATATGTTACAGAAACGAGAAGACCACGCTTAATACATTTTTGATGCAGAATCTAACAAAGAACTGAATTTGGCCCACTTTTGTATCCCTCATCCTCCTCGCATTTGAAGAATTTTAAAATTTCCAAAATTTTCAAACTTTTTAAGCACATGAAAATGAAATCTATTTTTTAAAGTACAACTTTTCCTTTTTAGGATTGAATCATGCAAATTTTCGAGAGTTGGGTGCCCCCAAAGAAGCAGGGACCTAAACTATAGCATAGCTTGTTTAGCCTATGAGTAAATCCAGCACTGATACTAATTAATACAATGACATAACAGTGCCCCTTTTAGACATGTAAGGACGTTCTATACACTTTGATAAGGAATGCTTCTTTCCAAGAGTTCCCCATTGGGTCACCGTTTTTAAACTAGAAACAACACTAGAATTAGTTTGCGTTTGTATCACTGAACTCTAAACTCAAATTAATGTACATTTTAAAATATTTTCTTGGAACTGCTCCATTTGCTTATGTTTTGTGTTCCAAATGCTGAAAATACAAGCTTTTTTTTTTTTTGATCAATCACGATTGCTTATTGCTTTCATTTGACTGTCCTTGACGTTACGGTTCCTTTTTCAGCTTGGACCAGGGCTGTAGCACCACCGTCCACCGGCGGCGGCGCGGCTGGTCCTGAGCACTGTCCACCAGAATCCACTTCTGCTGGGCGGTGGCGTCCATGTCCCACGCATGCATGCTCATATATACTCCCCTACGTGCGCACCGCCTTTACACACATACACACGCCTACGTACACACACGTAAGCCTACACACACAACTATACACACGTAACCACCCAGGAGGAGGGACATGCTTGTGATGGGGGAGCCGTTTCTAGAAACAATAACTCTAATCAGTAGGGTCTTGTCGCAACTCGTGATTGCGAAAAACATAATTTGAATTCAAAGTTTCGGAGTTCAAATTAGAATTAATTGGGGGAAGCCGGTCACAGATTTTACTTTTGTTATACATATATTTTCTTTTTAAAACTCTTTTAGGATGGATCCAACATCATGGAGATAATCAAAACCAAGACAGACGAAGATTTTTTTTTTTTTTTTGAACCTTGTCCATTTACTGTACTCAGGTTTCAAAAAGAAGCAATTTTTTTTAGATTTTAGACTTGGAATTCATGCCAAAAAAAAATCTAATTTCTTTTTGGTTTGTGGCTACGATAGGAGGCTATAAAAATAAGGACAAATGGAATTTCTCACTTCGAACTTCATCACTTTCACTGAATTCACTTATTGAGAACTCGTAATATTAACTCTTAAGAGAAAGAGTTCCTTCAAAAAAAAAAAGATTCGAAAAAAAAAAGGAGGGTGGAGTTGCTGGAAATAGCTCTTGACGACAAACTCCCGATTTTGACAATTTTGGGCACCTGACTCCGACTCCTGTGCCCGACAATTAGTCGGACTCCAGGGTTCGTACGCCCTTGAAAAACCTTGAAAAGTGCTTGAAAAAAAAAGTTCATTTTCAAGTGCTTGAAAACCTTGAAAAAGTTTTAAAACCTTGAAAAAGTTTCTTAGTGCTTAAATTCTCCCAAAAATCAACGAATTGTGCTTAGAAGTTTTAAAAAAGTATTTCACCAATGCAATTTTCTGAACATGTGTTCAGTATGCAACATCGCGAAAAATTGCTTCCGTGTTTGGGATTTCAATCCTTTTGCATCTTGTAAATATTTTGATGTTTTTTACAACCGAAAGATATTTTGACATATGGTACCTTAGATTAGTTTATTTTTTGTTTAATTTCATTAATTAACAAAGAAATTAATTTGGAAACCATGACAACATTGACCTTACTCGGGTTTCGCGGAAAATTGCTCTTGTGTTTGAAATTTCAATCTTTTTGCATCCTGCAAATATTTAAATATTTTGGCTAATCAAATGTTAGTTTCGCATATGCTACCTTAGATTAATATATTTTTTGTTTAATTTAAAAAAAAAAAAATAAATTTATTTCATGGGAAACATGCCACGTCGAACGAACTCAGACTTTGCGAAAAATTGCTTCTCGTGTTTGAAATTTCAATCTTTTTGCATCTTGCAAATATTTAAATATATTCACTAATCGGATGTTATTTTCATATTTGCTACCGTAGATTAGCATATTTTATGTTTAATTTCAGTAAAATATAAGTTTATTTTATGGGAAACATGACAACATTAAACTTAATTCGCGAAAATTTGCTTCCCTTGTTTGAGATTTCAATCCTTTTGCATTTTGTAAATATTTTTGTATTTTTGGCAATTAGTAGTTATTTTGACACTGCTACATCAGATTAGCTTATTTTATTTTTTATTTTAATAACTAAAGAGTTAAAGAATTTATTACCTTGGTCTTGTTTAATTATTTGCTAATTTATTTTTGCAATTTTGAATGATTATCTTTACCTAATTTTTGGTCATAGATTTTTTTAAAAAAAATTTAAATTTCAGCAGTTGAGCACCTAACAAATAAACTTAAAGTTTGTATTTTAAATATAAAGTTGATTTATATAATTTTATTTATAAGTACATCATTTTTTTATGTCTGCTAAAATAAATAAGGTGTATAACAGGGGTGGTTGTGTTATGATTATTCACTTGAAATCCAGTAGTGTTCGTTTTTATGCTTTTACCTCCCTATATCTCCAATTTTCCCCTTTTCCTCAAATGTTCAAAATTACTACTTTATTAAGGTTGTGGGTACTTGGAGCTTACCGAAAGAGGCTTTAATCAGCAAAGGGGTAGATAGCTTAAGGAGGGTCATTCATCTTCATTTGGATCTAATAAGTTGACCAGTACAAGCCTAGCTGGGCCCAGTGCCTGTTGCTGGTTATCAACAGGCACTGGGCATGGTATTTCTATGCAAAATATTTTGACTTAATAAACTATTTTATGAATTGTATGCATAGCAAAAGTTGTTGTTGTACATATGTATATTCAAGTAATAGGGGTCTTAGTTTTAAAAATTATTTCCCCCCCCCCTCGCCCCATTTTGCTCTTTGAAACTTTCAGGTAATTTTTTATGAACTCACAAATCACCTGAATATTATTGCCTTTCTAAATTTAAATTCTAATTTCAACAATAACCCATTTTTTCCCAAAATACAACTACTTTTGTCATAATATATGTCAACTTCTTGTGAATCTTTTCAATTTCGAAATATGGCTCTATAAATCTGAACTTGCACATTTATTGTCTATTGCAAGTTAATCAATGAAAGCTGAATAGGCTCAAGTTTGCATTCAGAGTATTTATCACTGCTTAAGCTGCTTTTGTATATTTTGAGATGTAGAGACTGGACTGTGGACTTTCATAAACTTTTCTTACTTCCTAATTTTTAAATTTACTCGAGGACAGTTGAAATGCCTTATTGTCTGAACAGCTAATATAAATACATACGAATAATTGATTTCCATACTTATAAATGATTTGCAAACCTAATATTTTTAGAACTTAATAGTGAAAACTGAAATAACTTTCTGGGTAGTGTTTTTGTCCTAACCGCCCTTATATTGTAATAAACCACTGTATAGATATTGGAAATAAATGTTGAAACCCGGGGGGGGGGGGGGTGATTTCAAAAACTCCTCTCTGGCAATGCCATTGAACTTGGGTATTTTAGTTTCTTCCCTTAAAAGTTAAAAGCACTTATGAAAGGTTTTTTTTTAAGTATTAATTGCTGATTCTAGAAAATATACAAACCTCTGACTGCTGCAACCTTTGAAAAACCTCAAAATTAAACCTCTTGGTATCTGCTTCTCTTTATTACCAAACTTTTCAAACATTTTCAGAAAAACTTTCAACGCAGCAGACCTTTCATCAAAGCGTCTCTCGTTGTAGAAAAAGCAATTTTGCTTTCCTATACTTTTTTGTATTATTGCCTTATTTCTATGTGTTTGTAGTAAATGAAATCTGCATACAATATTTTTAGTACAAATTTATGATATTGCCTTGAAAACAAAATTTTTTACCTTGAAAAGTACTTGAAAAGTGCTTGAATTTTTTTCTGCCTAAAGGGTATGAACCCTGGACTCCAACCGCCCCCCTCCCCCCCCCTCACTTTGTAGCTTTGGCAAAAATTTATGCACGGAGAAAAAATGACTGACTCCGATTCTTGGATATTCCACTCCGACTCATTTATCCCAAAATAAGTCTGACTACAACTCCACAAACGTTGGCACAGGCCGAGGAGTCAGTCACCTTTCTCACCTTTAGTCACCTTTTGAAAATTTGGTTACTTTTAGTCACCTTTTGCAACTTTTGTCACCTTTTTTGAAAGGCGTCTTAGGAATTTTTTTTTAAATAATTAGATCTTTGAAAAGTATCTGAATGGTAGCTTTAACAGTGAAATTAATTTAAAAAATAGCCTTAAATATGCTCGCCCCCCCCCCCCCCCCCCCACCTTGTTGTTGTTTAAGAAAAATAGCTATGCTATCGGGAAATCGGGGAATTTTTTTATCGCTTGCAATTGCACCCTATGAGCTGAACCAGTCTTTCTATCCCTTCTACAGATGGACTTGCTCCTTATTTTCGAGAATGTATGCTAAAAGAAGCATGTTTATCCTATTATACTTTGAGCTTTGATGAAACTACCAATTTCAAAGACAAAAAAGAACTGCAACGAACAACAAAATATTGGTCTGAAAGCCAATGTTGCATCACAACAAGGCATCTCAAAACTTTCTTCTTGGGCAAGGCAGTTGGTGAAATTTTGATTGAGAAGCTATGTGAAGCACTTACCGAGAGTAATTATCCATGAATAAATGTCTCATGCTTTCCTTTGGATGGTCCTTATGTTAATAAAAAGGTTTTTTGGTTGTTTGACACTATTATCCTTGAGACACGAGAAAAAAGCCTAATAAATATTGGTACTTGCAGTATTCATACAATGCATAATGCGTATGTCAAAGCATTGCAGTATTTAGGTGAAGAAGCATCTGAACTTCTTCTTAGTACTTATAGCTATTTTGATGGTTGGCCTTCCCGTTATGAGGACTTTGAAGAAGTACAAGCTCAACTAAATACACCTCATCACAAGTTCCTGAAACACACAACTACCCATTGGCCCCAAAGCAGAATACAACTAAATTTGCGACGTACGTCGCAGAACAGATGCCTGAGCTGCAGAATAATTCTGTTCAAATGAGAGAGGAAAACTCAAATTTTCTGCAGAAATTCTACAGATTTGTGTGAAATTACTGCAGAAAATCTGCAAATTTTTCTGCAAATATCTTCCAACTCAAGAGAGAATTTTGCACAAATTCTGCAGATTTCTTTAAATTAGAAGAAAATTTAAAACTATCGGAAATTAGGATAATTCGGCGAAAAGCTAGTAAAAAATGTTGTATTCGATAAGTCAGCAGCAGGAACTTTAGATTTTCTTTGAACTTAAAGAAATCTGCAGAATTTGTGCAAAATTCTATCTTGGGTTGGAAAATATTTGTAGAAAATCGACATTTTCCGCAGATTTTCTGCAGAAATTTCATATCTCAAATCTGAAGAGTTTTTGATTTTTCTAGCGTTTTTGGTTCTCTTTTTCCTTATTTTTCCCAACCGATTTTCATCCACTGCAATTTCCACCATAAACGTATGTTTTGGAAACATGCCAACATTGAAACACGTCCCACCGCCGAAAATTGCGTGTCTTGTCTAAGATTTCAATCCTCTTCCATCCTGAAAATATTTCAATTATTTAGAAAGTTTTGAAGTTTTTTATTATATGCTACCCTATCTTGACTCATTTAGTTTAATATTTTAATTATTTATTTATTTATTAACGATATTTTAATTGCTCTTTCATGCCATGTGAAATTAACTTTAAAAAATGTGGTTTGAAACTCTAGATTCGGATTTTTGTAAAATTTTGTTTCTTAGCTTTTTCTATGAGTTTTATAAAGCATATGAACTATTTTTGGAAAATCTCAATCGGTTTAGGTTCCACAGAAAAGCATAGCAACAGTGAATTTTAAAAAGTGAAAAAAAAAAAAAAAAACTCCTGTGTGAAACAATTTGGATTTAATGCTCTCGATTTGTGGGAAAGGTGACGTTAGTTGTTTGTGTATACAATGCTTGAAGTATACTTGTAGAACAATTTTGGTCAAATGATTTTACGTTCCAGAACATTGTCAAGTATTCTGCTTTGGGGCCCATTGGCTTACTCTTGGACCTGCAGCAAACAGACTACTGGAACAGTATTATTTTTTTAAACATGTGCCTTTGAAAAAGAATTCAGTTATGCAATGCAGGTCATATAAAGCTGTTACAAATGTTTTAAAAAGACCTTCTATAAAAGCTGAGCTGCATTTTATCTTTTCATCTGCTGATTTGTTTATGCAGTTCACGAAACGCTTTCAATGCCAAGCGCCTATAATACACAAATTGTACCAAGAAATAGAGACCATTGTTCAAACTTTTATGGCTCGAGTTATAAAAGCCTCTGTCATAAAGAAAGTTGATTTTTCAAACGTAGACACGGATAAACTGTTTGCAGTTGGTAACAGACTACCTCTTTAAGATCTCGTTGTTAGTGGATAGGTGACAGATGAACTGTCAAAACTGAAAGAAAATGAAAAGGTTATGTTTTTAAGAGGTGTTAAAAAGCATTGTGTGACTGCATGTAAGTATGTAATAGAAAAAAGTTGCATATCAAACCGGTTACTGAAAAGTTTCAAATTTTTGGATCCAAAAGAGAGAAGTAAATCTAGAAGCTGTAAAGATTTGATAAAGATTACCAAAATCATGCCTTTTAATGTTCCACTCGATAGGTTGCAAGATGAATGGAAACTTTTGCAGTTGGAGAAAGATGATGAAGCATCCAAAAACAAAACCATTGATATCTACTGGCAGCAGCACATTTCAAAAAAGGACTCAACTTCCAATGTTCTAAAGTTTCCCAATGTTTCTAAGGTGATAAACGCTTCACTTGCATTATCACATGGTAATACTGACATTGAAAGACTATTTACCGTTTTAAAGCATCTTTTTGGTGAAAATAAGACAGCAAGGACTGAAAGATTTTTAAACAGCATACTTATAGTTAAAGACGCTGTAAAAGAATATCCTCATTTGCTTTCTTTACCAATTGGTCCAGTAATGATTAAATGTGCACAACAAGCACATGCAAATTACACAACATACATGGAGGAATGTAAAAGGAAAAAGGATTTGGAATTGAAACAGAAGCAAAAAAAGCAAAAAAGAAATTATTGTGAAGAAGAAACTGTAGAAAATGGAAAAAAATTAAAACATCTATTGAAAGTGAAACTGTAGAAATGTTTACAAAAAGCAAATAGGCTATTTTGGTAAAAGTCAGTAAAAGAGATAATCCTTTTCTGTTTTTTTGAGTTCTTAGCAAATTGCTTTTGGTCACCTTTTAGTTACTTTTTTTGTCACCTTTTAGTCACCTTTGTTTTTAAATTTGTCACCTTTCTCACTTTTTTCAAAGGCCATCAGCAGTCCTCGGCCTGTTGGCAGAATGGCGGACTCTAAGAGAAGTGACAAATTCCAACTCTGAGTCTTTGAATTAAATACCTTCGGCTTCTGAATCCGACTCTTTTATCCCAAAATGAGATTGACTCCGAATCTGATTCCGCAGCCATGGTTTTAACTGTGAAATAATTATTGTTACTATGACTTGTTTTTATTTTCACTCTAAAGTTTAAATTTATGTATTCAGTTTTGGGTGGATAAACTCAAAGTACTTTATGTTTCTACATAAAGATATGGGCAGATTTTTTTTTTTTTTTTGACTATGAAAATTATTTCTTTTAAGTTGACATTTTATTGTTTTTATTTATTTTGGAAAGAGCATTAATTCATTTAAAAAAATATTTTTTGGCAACAGGGGAAAAACAAACTATTTTTTTTTTGATATGATGTATTTATTTTAATGAGCTTATTAATTTTAATTATTATTTTTTTCTTTTTGAAAGCAGTTAAAGAATTTGTTTTTTTTAAATGGAAAAAAGTGTATTAGCTGCTAAGGTGCTGCTATGTTTGTTCGTTTATTGAGCACTCACATTGCTTATTGTTCTCATTTGATTGTTTTGATGTTCCTATGATTTTATTTTCCCCCTGCCTCCCTCTGCATCACTACCATCGACCCGCCTCACGATGCTGCTCCTCTAGCGAAAACCGTCTCAAGGTTGTATCCGTATCCTACATACACACACCAACACAAACACATACACACACACCAACAGACACACATATACACACACCAACAGACACACATATACACACACACGCATACATACATACCTATACATACACGCACATACCCACACACTCATGCCTGCATACAGACATAAACACACACTCGTGATTGCGAAGAACTAATTTGAATTCAAATGTCAAAATTCAAATTAATTCTTTTTTCTTATTTCATCTAATTTTTTAGATGAGTTTTGGCATATTTTATTCCTAGAAATCAGTTTATAATATGAAAAAAATATGTTTGAAACAATTTGTGATTTTAGCTATTTTTGAGAATATTGATCAGATACTAGAAAGTAGATATGGGTGTACTCCGTAGGCTTGTTTAGCTCTAGACAGAACTTCTTGTTAAATTTTGTTTGAGAAAATATTTTGAAAACTTTGTCCCACACATAAGATGACCCTCCAACTTCGAAGTTCATTTTTAATAAATTTCCTGATTTATACGCAAGTAATACAGTATTTATAAAGAAACTTCATGTTCTTTTATGTGTTTAGAGTAAATGCTTCCTATTTCAAAAATTTATAAAATGCATACTTCTAGCACTTTCAGGTATGAGCTATTTCGACCACATATCTCCCTCCAGACTGGAGCTTTTTAGCAGCACTTTGCATGATTTTTTAAAAAATACTTGGAAGATGTGTATTATGGTAATTTTTTTGTATTACATACTTTAAGATGTTTTCTTTCGTAATGAAGGATCTATTTGAATGAAATAAAAATCAATTTGTAGTAAGAAATTATCAAACAAAGCATGTTTGAAACTAAAAAAAAAGTTCTGCATAGGAAAACATCACTTTTGACCATAAAAGTTAACATAGACCGAATTAAAAATGTACCTAAATCTTGAACAAACATCTGAAAATAGGTTTGTAAATAAGTATTATTTGATAAAATTTGCTTTTGCATGATACCTTTCAAAGCACGAACTCAAATTTAAACTCCAATTCTATCACGTTTCATGTTGTTATTTCTGTCTGGCCGTGCCGTCTATAATTTTTTTCTGAAAGTAAAAGGTTCGTACATAATATCTGAAAAGGCTACAAACGTATATAACTCTTACTTTTATAGCTAAGAGAGTAAATATTAGACCCTGAGAGAATCACAGGCTGAGTTAACTTCACTAAAAACTGCAACCCGAGTGACGCTCGGGCATAGACCTCAAATTGTTAAAAATGATGGAAAAATCAAGCAAATAGTTCCCGGTTTTCTGGATGTCAGATAAAAGGTTGTGTGCTGTACTTCAATCAGTAACACAGAACATATTTTATTTCAATCATTTTCATTCTTATTATCATTTTCATTATATTGAATATCAAATGTTTTAGTTTGTAAATAAATGTAATTTTTAACATTCTCTTATCCTCTAGGTATTGCTTTAATGTCATTTGCACTAATTCTTTCTGCTGGGTTAGGTATATACCAAGAAACTTTATTTAAAAAGTATGGAAAACATCCAAAGGAAGCTCTTTTTTACTCTGTATGTAATGTATTTCTTGAAAGGTATAATTCTTCGTTGGTTAATGTGTTTTTACTTTTTTCTAATCAAGACTTAAACATATGACAGATATATAATCAAGTTTTTCCCTTACTCTACATGAAAACATAATAACTTTTTATGAATAACATGAATCAGTCGAATATGTATTTTTACTGAAACATTCACAGAAGTAATTATAGTTTCCTTAATTTTTGTAAATTGAGTTGAAATTAAAAAAATATTTAAAATAAATAAATAGAATTTTATAGTTTGCTTCATAAAATGCATTAATTGTCAAATATATCTATTACACATTCATAACTGTCTCATTTGTTTTAATAGTTTTTGTAAAAATAGAAAAGTACTTTTTTATGTAATTAATTTTGTATACAACAAAGAAATGTTCTTAATTTTACATTTTATTTAAATTGCTTTCAAGTTGTGTTTAACTTTAAAGTCCATATTTTTCATGCATTTTTTTGAAATGTTAAATGGAATACAGTATTTAAAACCTTTAATTGCAGAACCACAGTGCTATATTCATGCTTTTTCATTAACTTACAAAAGAAAAAAAAATGGTGAATTTTATTTTAAATGTATTTAAGCTTTTAAAATCGTTGCTAGGGAGCAAACTAATAAATAATTGAAAACTGCGTCAACTATCAAATTTTTTGTGTATGGAACTAATGTAAAGTAACTTTTGATATATTCCTTTGAATATGTTTGGAATTTTGAACATTGTTCATTTATTTATGGATTTTTTAAAAATATATTATTTATTATTTCTATTTTATTTACTTTTTATTATTTTTGGTTTGAGTATCATCAATGTCAATTCAGGCAAAAAAAGAAAAAAAAATCTTACCTTCATTGTCTCGGAAAAAGTTGACTTGAAATAAAGTATAACTTCAATTTAGTGATACCCAACTTAACGATTTCTTCAATTTAATGATTCTTTTCACTGATCCGGATTTGACTGCATTAAATGTCTGCTTCTTGATTTAATGATAACTTTTCCCAGTCCCTTGAGGATTGTTAAATCGAGGTTACACTGGATGTTAAAATTAAAAAAAGTAAGTTGCATGCAAAATTTTTGTTTTTCTCAAAAAGTTTCTTGGCCACAAATACAGTCTGCCAAAGATAGCAAGCTGGGCACCATTTCCCACTTGCGATTTTGGACAATAATTTCAAACTGCTTTATCTCTGGAATAGTATATGATATTTGGTTGTGGTTTTCTACAGGGTGCGGCTAGAAAACCCGAACAAGCAATTTTCCATGTAACTTTATTAAAAAAAAAAAAAAAAAAATTAGCAAAACACAAAAAATAATAATATGAGTAGACCTTTAGCAATCAATAAATTTAATTGGTTTCAAAACTGGCCACCTGTTGTGGAGTTGCAGAGGTGCAACCACTTGTTGGAATTTTCAACCAAAGGCCACAAATTTTTTATGTTCAGTCAATTCTATTCCTCTAAAGCAACAATTGCTTTAGAGAGTCCAAACTTTTGTGTAGTTCAGAATAGACCTTTGACACTAAAATAGGCTATACAGTGTAATTCATAGGATTGAGGTCTAGCTAGTAGAGCATCTACTCTCTCTCTCTTTCACGTCGGGAAAATGGGCCTTGCATCACTCGTTTTTCTGGCCATAAGAACTGGTGCGGAGTCTAATCGAAACTTCCGGTCTACATTGCCAAAGTGCTCTTAGGCCCACATAAGCACAACAGCTTCTAGAATACCCACCTGGTACACTTTTTGATTCATCTTAACGCTCTCATCCACAAAAAAGATTTTTTCCCACTTCTGTTTATTCTATCCTGACTTTGGATTTTGGCAGGGGTGCCCACGTGGGAGGGGGGTCATTTTGCAGACTGAGCCATTGAAATTTTTAGGGGGGTGTTTTGAAAGGTATTTTCCCCCCTTTTTGGGAGGTCTTTGCAATATTTAGGGGGTGTGCCTTTGCTCTTAGGGGTGGGCACCCCTGGATTTTGGCAATGTTCAACATTTGCTAAGGTGCTTGCAGTGTCTACAGACCAAATCCTATGTTCTGGGAGTAATGAGTTGGTTAAATGGTAAAGAGCTGCTCATCAGTAAAAGGTATCTCTTCCAGCACAGACTTGTGGCTGGTCTCAAACATTTGTCATCTTTGGAGTCTTAAAAATTTGTTTCCTTCAGCAAAAGGCTGAACTTTTTGGATCTCCTGTCAGAAAAGCTTCTGTCCGAACTCTGTTTTTGCCCTTAGACGCACTGATCGGTCATGTATTCCAGTCTCACAAACGACTTCTCTCTTGGAAACCCGAGGATTTCATTAAACTCAGTTTTGGATCGCCTGACAACTGACAGAAATGTTCAATGCTCGTTTTTGCACACTTCTTGGACGTCGACTATCATTTCCAAGCTACTTGAAACAGCATATTGCATCAAATTCTGTTTGCTGAGGCACAACAAGCAAATGAAATGTTGTTCGCTTTGGTTAATTAATAATTGGTTAATTAAATGTTGGTTGCCTTTAAAATAGCAGGCCTCTTGTTTCAAAATGCAAGAAAACCAAAAAACAAAACTTTAGGAGATAGATTACAAATTATTTTTTAATTAAATAAAAAGACAAAAATAAAGGCACTCATTAAAAAGATATAAGTTTACTTCCATTCGGTGACGCAAACTTTATCCGAGTTTTTTTTTTGCCGCACCCTGTATTTTAAAACTAATCATCTTTTTTATAGGCAATATGCACCATTTGGAAGTACAAATTAAATTTTTCTTGCTATTTTGTTTTGAATAATATATGCTGTAAAACCTGTAAAGCTGACCAACTAACTTTGTAACATGACCACTATTGTCAGGTACAGAATTAGTCTTGGATCTTAAATATCAACCTCCATAATGATCTCTTGTCAAAGTTGACCACTAAAATAATACACTGTAGGTGGTCAACTTACACTAGTTTCACTGTATATATATTTTTTTGAATTGTTTTCAAAAACTCCAATTTCAAAAAAAAAAATTTTTTTTGGATGATCAGTATCTTTAAGTACTACGTTTCCTGAAAAGAAGAGTTTCCATTTTTCAGTTTTCAAATTTAGAGGCATTTGGAAAAATTTCAATTGGGTTTTTCAGTAACTGTGCATGTAAAGGTAGACTTGAAAGTTCAAAATTCTATTTAGTAGCAAGTAACCACCAGGCATTTTTAATTTAGCCTCATTTTCATTTTTAGCTGCTGCTTCATCAAGAATTGTATTTTTTTTATTGAAACGCAGTCTTTAGTCGATTTGCTGGTCAAAACCTTTTCCCACTCACAACCTTTCAGCCCTGTGCCAAAAATATCTGTTAAGTGCCTTCTTGTTTTCACAAGGAAGGCATGAAGTGGCAATTAAACTGAAAATGTAGCTGTATAACTAAATGAAAAGTGTCTTCTGGCCACTTGCTGCTAGATAAAATTATGAATTTTCAAGTCTACTTTTACATATTGAGTCCTTGAAAGTTGTCATTTTTTGCAAATGCTTCTAAAACAGAAAAGTAGAAGCTCCTCTTTTCAGGGAATGTAGTATTCAATAGTACTGATCAACAGTAAAAAAAAATCAAAATGTTTGAATTTGGCATTTTTGAAAAAAATTCAAAAATTTATTTAAAAACCTTACTTGTTGAACTTTTTCAAACAATCAGTGATATAGTCTTTATTTATTTACATTTATTCTTGGTCATTTTAGCATGCCTTGCCTCTACCGGGGTTTTTGCTTTTAATAGGAGACATATATCCACAACTACATTTATTTTCCAAATCTGGTGAGACTAAATGTTTATCTAATTTTTAATACCTATTTTTACATTTCCCCTTATTTCAAATGATTATTTGTAGTATTTAATGGTGTATTTATTATCTTGTGCCTTCCACAACATTACTTATGAAAAAATCAGATTTCTTGAAAATTTTGTTCGAATCCATTCATTTACACTTGGGTATACAATCTGTTAGAATTTATTTTTGAACAGGGCCGATCCTAGCACGTGTGCAGAGTGTGCGCCGCACAAGGGCGGCCAAAGCAAGGGGCGGCCGCAGGCCGCATCATATAGTTCTTATAATCAAGCAAAATTTCTCACAAGATAACTTATAATAAGTAGAATAAATATGCTGATTTTTAAATTTTCAATCGTCAAAGTATGTGTCGATTTCCCGACAGCATAGCCTAGTTTAAGAAAAATAGAATGTTAGGGAACATTGTGTTGGTTCATTGTCCATTAATATCTACTCTTAACACACATGCTTCATTTGGTTGTAAAGTTTGTGACAAAACCGGTAATCGGGCATGGATACAGAGGAAGGGAAAGGCCCCCTTCTGAAGCATAAAATCGTGCCGTCTAAAAGGAGCACCGAGGGCGGCCACTAATGTTTACCCCCAAGCTTTTATAGACCTAAACAATGAAGACTTATTTTATTTATTTAAAAAAAAGCTATACCGATTAGATACTCTCGCAAACATTTCAAACAACAAACTATGTAACAAACTCTGTGTTTAACAATCGTGGATGCGTGGAGAGAAAGTGGAAAATTGCGACTCCCTTGAGAGTAACATATATGAATGACGAACTAAAATGTTGTACTTTTCCCCCTTTACGACAATTTTTCTGATTAAAATCTTGAATGAAATGCCCGGTTTCAGATCAGGTAGGAGGACAGGGCCCTTCGGAAGTAAATTTAAATGTAACTCCAAAACGAAGATCCAAAAGAATGCCATGACCTCCTTGACGAAACTAAAGATAAAATTGCGTTTCTAGGACTTTACTTTCGGAAAATTTCGCTGGTTGAATCATTGATCTTAAGGACCCAATTAAGTCTCTGATTCACCTCTTCCACCTAAACTTAATCAAACATAGCCTAAAAATGTTGGTTCCAAAATCCAAAACGTGTTTTCAGACGACAGCCCTTCCTATCATCAAACGTCATGTAAAATTGCTTTGGCATTTTTCGAAATTTTTGCAGTGGAGTACCCTGAAATCCATTCGCAAACATTACTACCAAAGACAGTCTCAATTAGCATCTTTAGAGAAGCCCCTAATTCCACCTTCTCTCACTTAACGTATTGAAAAACAAATTAAAATTGCGTTTTTCAAACATCAGTTTCAAGAACTTTTGGGAAAAGACCCCGAATCCCCCTTTTCTCCAACGCAATTACTATACTTGAAAATTTCGTTTTTAGACGGTTCCATGGAGCCACAGCTTCCTGCCTAAACTAGCCTGAAATTGGCTTCAGTTTCAAAAACACAGTTCGTGAGGACACACTGAACCCCCGCCCGCTCCTAGACCCATCATTATCAAACAATGCTTAAAATACGATTTTGGGACTTATATTTCTAAAGAATTCCGGAGGAGAACTGCCAGGCTTATGTAACTTTTTACGGCACTAGGGCATATCCATCAATCGTCGAGGTGAGGTGGACAAAAGTCTATAGTTATATTTTTCAGATATTAATGTTGAAAAATATCCGAAAGATCCGTAGAAGTTTCCCAGTTTTGTTAATGTCACCAAAGATAATATAAAATTGCGATTTTAGAAATATCCGCTTAAGAGCTCCAAAATCCTTCCTTCCCAAAAATAGCCTATAATGGATTTTCCGAAAAATATTTTGGTCCGGAATATTTTCACGTTTTCCCTATTGTTTTCAAATATAGCCAAAAACGGGTTTTTGAGTAAATAGTGCCAAGAATTACCGGAGGATAGCCGCCAGATCCTCTACCGTCACCAAAGACGGCCTAAATTTGCGTTTTAAACTTATATTTAGAAATCTTTCGATGGGAGACGATTGAATCTCCCTCCCTCTTGCAACGTCAACAAAGGTAACCCGAAATTGCGTGCTTAAAATTTCAGTTTCAGGAGATTTTTCGGGAAGAACGCCGATCCTTCCTAAGCTACGGTCTTAAAAAATAGCTTCAAATTAATTTCAAGTTTGAAAGAATTTTAGGAAAGAACTGCAACATTACTTTCACCTCAAGTCTTAAAAAAGTTCTTAAAATTGCGATATTTGACGTTAATTTCGAAAATTTCTCCATGCAAATTGAATATACTTGACTCTTTTGTCCTTGCAACCAAACACAACTAAAGATTAACTAAAAATATTTTTCATACGCCAATTTCCATAATTTTCTTGGAGCAGTCCTCCTCCCCTGAACCCCTGACACCTCCCCCCATGTTTCCCCTTCCTCCGTCCCTTCACTGATGTCACCGAAGAAAGACTATAAAATACGTTTTTACGACTAGTAAATTTTGGTATCTATTATTACTTTCTTCAAAGATATAAATTGTACCTAAGGAGTTTCTTGCTATAGAAAATTTCTTCCTTTTTATAAGATCATTCTTCAGTCCCCCCCCCCTTTTTTTTAATTCGAACTTGGCATAGAAACTTAAAAAAAGATTGATATAGACGTTAAAGATTAGTCAAAATATGCAAATTACTCTTGAGGGGCGGCACATTAGGTCTTTGCACACGGGCGGCCGACACCCTAGGATCGGCCCTCTTTTTGAAAACAGAAACCAATCAATTCTTGATGCCTCATTTATAGGCAATTTCAGAGAAAATGTTTTTAATAAATGAAGCAAATCTGCCTGGTAAAAAATCAATCAATCTATTCAAAGACATTTTCATTAAACTTATCTACTGGAACTATGTATTAAAGGGTGTTCCCTTTTAACCTGCAAGACCTTTATTTTTGCAACCGTTAGTCCTAGATGTATACAGTAAAACCTGTAAAGTTGACCACCCTTGTAAGTTGACCGCTTTTTTTCAGGCATGAAATTAGCCCTTATCATATAAATCAACCTCTGTAAGTTGACTACACGTTTAAGTTGACCACTAAAGCAGTGCACCACAAGTGGTCAACTTACACAGGTTTCACAGTACTTTTAATTGCAAAAATGTTCAAAATCAGATGCTGAGTTAAAATATTGAAAGTTCGAAGTAAAAATAAAATAAGTCAAAAGAATACAAAATTAAACTTTTTATACGGACCCCAGGTCCCCTAACTTATATTTAGGGAAATAATTTACATTGAAAAATAATTCCAACACAAAAAGTTTGAAATTAGTGCGACCAATATTCACCGAGATGTGAAACGCAGTGTTTTGTGACTTACACCACTTTTCACTCGCCGTCAATAACACCTTTTGGTGGAAAATATAGCGGTTAACAAGTGTTCAAAACTATACGTGTAACATACAGTGTGGTTTTTCAAATTGTTCGAGGTTTTATAGTGTTTTAGCGTATCAGGCATAACATTTACATTTATTGTTGAATAACGATGAAAGATATAAATACCTTGTTTTTCTTACTTTGATGATCTTTCATTCTTCTGAAAGTGCGATAAGTTCCAATCTCATTTTCTGTATGGTCCCTTAAAACATTGAACTTGAATATCTCCTTGAGTTTTGATCGCACAAATGTCAAGTTTTTTGTGTCAGTAAGAATTTTCAATGGAGATTATTTCTCTAAATATTAGTTAGGGAACCTAAGGCTCGTGTAAAAAGTTACATTTTGTATTTTTTGACTCATTTTTATTTTTGCTTCAAACTTACAATATCTTAACTCTGCATCTGATTTTGAACATTTTTGCAATTGAAGTATACATCTAATACTAATGGTAGCGAAAATAAAGGTCTTGCAGGTTAAAACGGAATACCCTGTATAAGGCCAACAGTGTTTGTTTCTTTCTTTGTTTATTTGTTTGTACTCAATGGCTAGAAGACCCCATAGCACCTACAGCCCTGCAGTTTGGCACAAAAATTTGAACGTACCCCGGGCCTGTGCACTAGGGTGGGCCGAAATAAGCCGAAATTTTTTTTTTCGAAATCAATTTTTGGATAGCGCTCAAAAGTTGCGTCATGAGCTAGTTAGCACTCAAAAAAAATTTCTTGGATATTAAAAAATATCCAGCCGGCGCTATTTGACACTAAAAAACCGAAAAAAATGAGAAAAATGAATTTTTGTCGACATTTTTAAAAAAAAAACTAAATTCCAAATATTTTGCTGGAATGCACCGAAAATGTTATATAATAAGCCAGTTCGAGCCCATAAAATGTTTCATTGATTTTAATGAGCATTTAACCGCTCCTTTCGGACATCAAAAAATTGGAAAAAAATGAAAAAATATTGAATTTTTTAAAAAACCATTCTGAAAATTATTTTTCAAAATCAAATCATAGACTAATTAATTAAATAGCACTATTAATCATAGTAATTATTATCACGCAATAATATCATACATTTTCTAGAATTACATATAAAGATAATAAAATTTTGAAAAAGAAATCTTCAAATTTGATTTATAATACCTCATGCATAATGAATATTATTTTTTGGAATAATATTGTCCCTTGTTATCAAATGGAAATGGAAGTTCTTTCCTAGCTTGAAGTTTGTCACGAATGTATCCATCTTGTGCAGTTTCACCACGAACTTATATTGCAGCTTCGGTTATTAGTTTCACACAACGTTTCACAGCTTCCGTGTGACAGGGAAATTTCTCGAAACAGCTGTAGGCTGTTCTTTGCACAATTCTTTCAATTGTTGGTCTTTTAGATGCATTGTAAGAGGTGGGTCTGTTGCAACACAGTTTGCCCAATGAACTAAATCAACATAATCAATGGCTTCAAAATTGAGTTTAGGACGCTTAAAAAATCGTAACCATCCGAGCTCTTCGTCTTCTTATTTCTAGAGTTCAGAATGCACCTAACAGCTAATTCCCGAATGTATTTTCTTGAGTCAAACAACATTGTCAACAGAAGCTGTTCAGGATGAGCGAAATATGCATTGTTACATTATCCACTTTTCCAATAGCCATTTTTCTTACTGTCCTTTGATCAATTACAATTTTTTTTCTCTATCAGGGACTTATGCTTTTTTTCTGCAATTACACGAATATAAAACTGCGCATTTGCAGGCACAAACGTCAAAGTCGTAGCCTCTGCTTTAAATTTGCCTAGCTTTGATTGTAAAAGTTGCGTCTTTATATTTTTAGCATTTTTTGTTGCGCTATTATATTTAGAATAATAAGATAAAATCACTCTTCTTATCGAAACAAGGGGAAGGGAAGCGCGGGCCCCAAATATCAATAACTTTTTTTTTTTGCAACTACAGCGGCCACACTTGCTGAAGATGGTTGCTTACTTCCTTCTCCCTTTATTTGCATCTTAGTGATTTGATAACATCTGATAATGTCCTCATATGTCGGAAGAAATAAAGCATCGGGAGGAGACAAATCTCTTCCAGGTCCAAATAGAAGACTACTTGTGCTTGCTCGCTTTACTTTCTTTTTCGCACATTTCTACATAACAGTCGTGTTGTATACCAAAACAAAGATAATAATGCAATGACATTCGAAATATCCGGCTCCCGTTTAAAAGACTTCAGAGGATTCACATTTTTTTAATACTCTAGGGCTCTATTTGTCAAACATATATAAAATAGTTATAACATAATCTTAGGAATAATAGAAGCAGTTGAGCGCCATTTATTATCCAGGAGAAACAATTGGAACCGAAGATTAAAAAATTAGCATGTTATGTAACTATTTTTTATTTGAGTGTGTGCATTTTTTAAAATTGGCGTACAAATGTCGCATAAAATTGATTGAATTTTCACTGTTTTTTATAAGTAACGTATTGCGTAACATTTCAGTATTTACTTATTTTGAAACTACTTTAAAAAAATTTTTTTTTCATTTTTCCCATGTGTCAGTCTTAAAGGAGCTTAGCTAAATATTCTACGAAATGTATAAAAGTCTTTGAGGATTTCAACTAATTCACTGACAGATACTTCTAATGTTTGCTGAAACTAGCTTCAAACTTTTATTTTTAACTCCCCCCCCCCATTTTCTTTTTTTGAAAAAACTGCATTTTTGCCCTTTTTTCAGTTTTTCAAGGTCAAATAGCGCCGGCTAAATATTAAACAAATTTAGCGAAATTTTTTATGGGTAATAACGGGCCCATATAGCAACTTTTCTGCACTATCCAAAAACAGATTTCCAAAAAAAGTTTTTTCGGTCCACCCTACTGTGCACCTCAAAAAGCCGAAATTCTAAATTTCAAATCAGTTTTTTCCTAATTAGTTAAGCGAAATTTTGCCTATTAGGGTGTAAAAAATCCCCCCCCACCCCCTAACATTATATATCGTTGGAAAGGGTTTTCATTTCCGTAGAAGATGATATTTGTTCCATTTCTCTCGATCAGGGTTGGCCGAATTGGACCCAATTGGGTTGGACCCAATGGGTTTTTTTGAAAAAACCCATTTAAAAAAACCCATTATTTAGCCCACTTTTGGGTTTTTTAAAACTTTGTGAGAAGTTTTTTAAAAAATTGATTAATTTAAATACTTTCACAATTTAAATTTATTTTTTATTTGTTCTTTACCACAGACAATGGACATAAAAAATGAATTTTGAACTTAAATAGCATTTCTTAACTCTTAACGGCATTTAAAAAAAATACTTCAAAGATTTTAAGTAAATATATTTAACTTTTTTCATTAACTGGTCAATAAATAACTCAAATTATCTTGACTAAGTCCAGTCGCGTCTGATTTTCTCAATATTTGTAGATTGTACAGAGGAAACTACTCTAGCTAAAAGGCTTTCATGTGAATTATTTTCTACTAACCAACACGTCACAAATCTCGAATAAACACAAGGTAATTTTTTTAGAAATAAACAGATTTTTCAAACGGTCGACAGAAAACAGAACAGTTTAATATTTCTTACCATGTACACAGAAATAGAAAAACAGGCAACATAAAATTCAAAGAAATGTCTTGATTAAGCTGGAATTCAGTAAAAAGGGATTTAAACTAATTGAGGTTCTACAGTAGTTTTGCATATCAAAATGAAATACTATAAAGTAAAATGCAAAAAAAAAAAAAAAAAAAAAATGTAGTAATTAAAAATGAACAATAGAGTTTATCACTCAAGAAATAACTTTGCCTTAACTGTTGGTAATAATGAAAATTAAAAAATCTGAAACTTTAACATTCTTGGGTTTTTTCGTCTTTTATACTTTTCTTCAGAAAACTCTGAATTTTAACTAGTTTTCCAGCTTTTTACCCAAAGATGATTTTTGCACTTTGTCCATATACTTACGCTACAATATGCTACAAGTACCCCACATTTTCCCTAAAAAAAGACAAAAAACCCACATTTCTTTTAAAAAACCCAACTTTAGTTGGGTTTTTTTTTGGGTTTTATTTAAAAAAACCCAAAAAACCCTGGGTCCATGGGCTTTTTTAAAAAAACCCGGGTTTTTGCCAACCCTGCTCTCGATTAATTAGAACAGGAGATATAAGCGATTCTAATTGCGCCAATTTTTAGGCTTTTCTTTCACAAAAAAGCTATAACACTAGGTCCACTTTCCATTCCATTTTTAACCATTAAACTAGGTCCATTTTCCAGACAATTTTAAATTACTTCTTTAAACATTTTGGGGAAAGTTGTGATATTTCTTATGAATGTTTTACTGTTATTACTCTAGGTTAAATTCATTGTGCATGTGTTAATTGAATTTCTTTGTAATTAGAAAGTCGCTTGGCGAATTTGGCGATTAATTATGGAGTTGCGGAACTATTTTACCCTTGAAAGCGACACTAAATGTAATTTTAATGTATTTTTTGTTTATTTGGCAAAAGATTTTGAATTGTAAAGGATTGTATTTAGGTTTTCAAAGGTGTTTATGTATTTTAGTTAAAGAATGGGGGGGGGGTATCCTAGAAATGATTTTTTCCCCTTTTCTCAAATGATAGCTTTCCTATAGATAAATTCTTTTTTGTACAGGGTACAGGATCTCCTTTTTGTCCTAGATGTACTGTGTTTTTTAATTACGGGGAATTTTCGTTTAAACGTTTTTGTTAGAAAGACTAAATTGCTTATTGGCCGGAGCTCGCTAATTGGGTCGGTCACTAGATTACTATAGCTTGGTCGCTTAGCGAGTTTGACTATAAACAATAGATTTGCGGGATTGTTTACATCACAAAAACCACTCTTAATGTGATTTTATCCTTTTTTTTTTTTTGTTTGTTTGACGAAACAATTATTATTACCAAAGAAAAAGCATCTACTTCACTTGCAAAAGGACTGGAGTCCAATAGTGTGGTCACTTGGCGAGTTAGGCGCTGAGCAATCCAGTCTAGGACAGGGTTGGCAAGTTTCTGCCGAGGCGATTAAAACCACTGGTAGAAACCGGTTAAAACCAGCATGGCAAAAACCACTTTCTGCCACTTTGCGACAGAAACTGGCAAAAACTCACAAAATGAAAAATTATTTCTTGATATACAACAGAAAATGCATGGAAAAAATAACTAATTGTTAACCAAAGTACTGTAATTTTATTACAAAATTATCACAATTCAAAATTAAATGCTACATTGTTTGGACCCTGCAATTGCTTCTTAGAAAAGGTGGTTTCAAAAATCTCAGAGTTCTTAATTTACTACAAACAAATGAGAAATTTTAGAATATTCTTAAAACAGAAGAGCTAGCAGACAATGCATCAAGGAGCAAGCAATTCTCGTGAAACTTTCATCTATTGTACAACTGGTCCACCATGTAGTAACTGGGGTTATGGTAAAAATTTGACCTAAGTTTTGAGAAATTGGGCCAATTTGTTTTCAAAGCTGTGACATTAGGTACAAAATTTAGGCAAGTAAAATTCTGGCACTTTCTTCTTGAAGCACATGACATGATAATTTCAATCACAATTTAGAGGAAGCATATAAGTGAGCAAATTGCAATCAGTAATGCCTGTTTAATTCTGTATGTCACTCCTCTTTCCTAAGCACCCCTGTATGATTTCTTATCCTTTGTTAAATTAATCCAAATACTACAAGCCTCTGCAATTAGGAAGTTCCCTTTCTGAACTAAATCAAGGGCACTAGCATGGGATTTTATTTCTTTAAATGATGAAATGATGTTTAATTTACTAGTTACTAGATCATTTACTAATTACTTGAAGTATTAAAGACATTTTTAAGTTTTTGCCAGTTTCTGCCGGTTTTTACCGGTTATAACCAGTTTCTGCCACTGGCACGGCAAAGTTTCTGCCGGCAGAAAGCCAACCCTGGTCTAGGATTATCGTTTTGAAGCAACCTTAAATGTGATCCAATGTTTTGGCGAATTCTTTTGAATTGTAAGGAAACTTTTGATTTGTTTTTAACTGAATGAAATATACGACTGTATTTTTTGTTTATTTGGCAAAATATTTTGAATTGCAAAGGATTGTTTTGTACTTAGGTTTTCAAAGAATGTTTACTCATTACAGTTAAAGAACATGATTATTGATTTCATCAGAAGAAGGGACGTAGGGGGCATTCTAGAGGGTTTTTTCCTTTTTCTATAGCTGAATTCTTTTCCACGCGGGGTATGGTATTTCCTTTTCGTCTTAGAAGTACCGTGTTTTTAAATTGCATAGTTTTTCAGTTGGGTTTACGTTTTTGTTAGAAAGATTAGATTGCTCATCGGCAGGAGTTCATTTAGCTCAAAAATTGGGTGTGATACTGTAGCACGGTCGCTTCGCCGATAAACAATAGATTTGCAGGATCCCAAACATCGAAATATCCCCATAAGTCCCCCCACGCTACTGGACTGGGTTTTGGTAGCGTGGTTGCTTGGCAAGGGTGCCCATATAGGGGGACAAGAGGAGGGCTTGAGGCCCCCTTTTAAATTAGAATTTCCTTGTTTTTTAGTACTTTTTTCTTTGCAAAAATGTAAAAACATTTCTTCTCCAGCCATTAATGAATAAGTTATTAAAAATGTCACATTTTAATGACTCTAATCTGTCCAGAAATCGGTTTACATGGGGAAAATATCCTGCTAAGCCTTCATTAAACCATTGCCATTATCTGAGCTCCCCCTTGCAATTTTGCATATGGGTGCCCATGTCGCTTGGCGCTGAGCAACCCAGCCTAGGATTATTGTTATAAAGCAATGGTAAATGTAATTCAATGTTTTGGCAAATTGTTTTGAATTCCAAAGGAACTTTTTATATGTTTTTAACAGAATATACAACTTCTTCTCCTTTTTTTTCTGATGATTTTTAAATGTCCCACAGATTTTTTTTCTTTGGATGGATGGGGTAGCCAATTATTTGAAGTTCACTTAGCATGCAAAGTAAAGCATCGCAAAGCAAAAACTTTGGGCGAGTTTGGGAAATAAGCAATAGAGTTGTGGAATTATTTTACATTTGAAAGATACTATTTGATGTCTTTTTTGTTTATTTGGCGAAACATTTTAAATTGCAGAAGAAACCACTTCACTCGCTAAAGAGTTTTAAAGCAACTATAAATCTAATTTAATATTTTGGTGAATAGTTTAAAATTCCAAAGAAAGTTTTATAGGTTTTTTGAAAAGATGTATGTGCATTTTAGAAGAAAAATGTTCATTTCACATCAAAGAGAGGGGGGGGGGCTTGCATTTTATTTTATTCAACCGACTTCCTTTAATTTTTAGCACGGGTATCGCCGTGCGGGTACTGCTAGTAAAAGGATATAAATAAAATTCATGTGAAAACGAAAACACTGTTGTGCAAAATCTTTTAAGCTGCTGTGTAGTAATATTAAGAGAGAAAGGAAATATCAAGGAATTGAAATAATGAAGAAAATTTGTATCAGAAATTTTAGAGAGAGAATGGAAAAAAAGAACAAGTAAATCAAACTGGTTAAACAAACAGAAAGACTCATTAGTTTTTTAGCATTTTTTATAGAACCTGTTGATTTAATTAAAAATTCGTTTAAATCATCTCATGTAAATTCTGTGAAAAAACCACTGTGTGTAGTGAGGTTAAGTTAATTAACCAAGGTGTTCTTGATTTATCATTCTTGATTTATCATTATATGCTTAAAAAATTTTCTTGTCAAAAGCAGTATATCTTACTATGATACAAAATGTTCTGTTTTACTACAATCTTATTGCGTTAATTCAGAATAAATTTATTCATTCTTCATTGTTCTTCCAAAAAATCATAAAATGTTGCATGTAATTATAACATATCAACTGATTAAAATTTGATTACATTTATTTTTAGGTATAATTGAGCTATTTCTTTTTAACATTCCATTATTGTGGCTTTATCTAATTGGTAATGTTATTACACAGTATCCTTTTATGTTTGTAGCGCAACATAGATTTCTATATTATTTTAAAATAGTGTTAATACTGCATGCCATTTTAGTGTAATTTTGAAACATTGAAATGCACTTTGACAAATTCTTTATTAAGTTTAAACAAGTTTCAAAATTGAGCACAATTATTATAAGTGTATTAAAAAAGTTAATCAAATAAATTGATTTTTTTTTAAATATTTTTCTTTCTGTATGCATAAATATTTATATTTCTTTTTTTTTTATTGATTGTATTATGTTTCTGTCAAAACCACATTTCTCCATCAGAAAACTAGTATGTTGTGGCCATCACGAAACTTTCTTCTATATTTTTCCCTTTTTTTTTCTGATCCCTCCCCATGCTTGACGAGGAAGCAATATTCCCAACAAAAACAAAATTACACATGCAAAAACTTGACGACCATTCCAATGTCTGAATTATTGCAAAAGCAAAGCAAAGAGTGAAAATTGAAAGTTATTTTAAAAGCCTTGCTTGAATTAATTACAAATATTTTATTTGTTAACAAGCATAAGATGGCAACAGTTAAAAATTTTAAATCATTGAGATAATATTTCCGATCATTTCCATACAATTAAAATCACGAGAAATACGCAGACGACAATCTATTACGATTTATCTTTCTTATTGTTGCATTAATAAAGCTATTTTTATTCGCAAAAAAAAAAAAAAAAAAAAATCAACACCTCTTGGAGCGATTGGCGTCAAAATTGAATCAAAGCCTGTTTACATATGGATTCACATATATTCCAAATTTCAACCAGAACGTAGCATTACTTTTTGAGATAAGGCAATCACAATGGGAAAAAAGAACGGGCGATTTGCGCTACCCCCCTTTTAGCTGTTGACACCAAAATAAAATCAGCTCTTATACCCACTAAGGGCTACTAGCTGATAAATTTTTCTTTCATTCTATTCATTATTTCTTGAGATACAGCAGTCACAATTGACGACAAAAAACGTTCTATAGCTCAACCCCCGTTTGAGTTATTGGCACCAAAATTGAATCAGCACCTGTTAAAGGCAACATATGGACCAAATTTTAATTGATTCTGCCAGTTACTTCCTGAGGAATAGCAAGCACGCATAACTCAAAAAACGTCCCATTGCTCCACCCCCCTTGGAGGAATTCGTGCCAAAAAACAATGGGCAAAAGTTTACATAGGGGCACATATGTGTATCAAATTTCATTCGATTTCATGCAGTAGTTTTTGCTGTAGAGCGGCCACAAAAAACTGGTCACACACAGACATGACACACACACAGACACAGACAGACAGACATTTTCCAAAATAAGTCGAAATGGACTCAGCACACCTCAAAACGTTGGAATCCGTCAAAATTCAAAAATTTGCATGAATCCAATACTTTTTTCTATCTATTAGATTTAGAAGAAAGTAAAAAAAAACATTGCTGAAAATATTGTTTTTGTTCAATATTGTCAATTTTGTTCAATAAACTAATTTTATTTTTGAGTTTTTTTTACAAAAGTCCTTTTTTTTTTTTTGGTAATTTCACAAAATACATTAATAAATTTGTTGCAGTCAGTTTCCTTAACCATTTTTAGATATATTTGTGTGAGATCTGTGTTTACGATAGCAGCTAAATATTCATCTTTAACAGTAACAATGATAATTACCTTCAGAAAATTTGTTTCATTAATATTTTCTATTATATATTTCCAAAATCCATTTACTAACCTTCATTGGTTTGCTACATTTCTTGTCTTTGCTGGTACATTGCTTTTCACAGACTTGAAGAATCTCAGAAGCCAAACAAAAAAGTTGGAATAAGTTTGAAATTTGATAAAGCATGTATCAGTTGATCTTGTTTCATAATATTTATTTTCATCATACAGGAAAGAATTACTTTGAAAGAGTATTCTGATTGAAAAAAAGTAATGTAATTTATCCTCCATGCCATAATAGCCTATAGTGTTCTTACTCTTCTGTCTTGACCAATATTGTATTGTGTAATTTTGTAGCAATTTATGAATTTTTAAAAAAATCAATAAAAATATTTACATTGCCAATGCTTTTGCACTCTATTTCTGTCACATCTCTATGAAGTGTTAGTTTTTTTTACATCTCTATGAAGTACACAAAAAAGTTTGTGTGGGAAATCAAGATGCAAATATAAAGAATAAATACCTTTGTGCTGAAAAATTAAAATGTCAGTAATCCAACGTTATTAAGCACAAAACTTGCAAATGATTGCAGACACGTGTTTCGGTGTTACAAGGAACACCTTTTTCAATGCAAAGAAGTGTGAGCTTTTGGATGAAAAGTCATCCGAGAAAAGCAAAGTCTCGGATGACTTTTCATCCAAAAGCTCACACTTCTTTGCATTGAAAAAGGTGTTCCTTGTAACACCGAAACACGTGTCTGCAATCATTTGCAAGTTTTGTGCTTAATAACGTTGGATTACTGACATTTTAAGATGCAAATATGTTACACTTAAATTGAATTAGTTTCCAAGATTTTTTTTATTTTTTTTTGAAGTCTCAGTTTTGATTTATAAAAGATAAATTATTTTAAGTTGTTTTCTTTATTTTCTGTTTTTGCATTTTATTAATTTAGTTTTAAATTTTTTAGTTATCTGAAACTCAGATGCTGTGAACATGTATTGAGTAAAATAAATCAATCCCTTTGTGCAACAAAATATAAAAAAAAGCGTTAGCGTAAAAGAATTTGGCTAGCCTTTTTGGTAACAAGATAAATTTTAAGAAACATGTACAAAAAAAAAGTTGGTTTTTCTTTTCATTTGTCAGTCTTCTTTGCCTGTTTTCAAAATTTATCAATGTGCAATTTCTAGGTCGCCTTCTATAATGTCGGCTGCATAACAACATTTTAAATTATGATAAAGTTTTGCAAATGGTAAAAATTAATGAACTGTTTCTGGAAATAATTTAATTCCCCACAACCATCGAGTGCAGTATTAATAGAATCAACGAACAAAACATTTTGTTTCCATCTAAATATTGCAACATCATAATTTCATTTAGTTTTCAATTTTAGAATATTTTAGTTCCTTATTTGGAACTCTGTCACTGTGAACCTGCACTGAGTTTCAGTGCTGGTTCTTCCATCTTTGATAGCACAATGTTTTTCAGTAGCCTGTGATGAATATTAAACCCAAAAGTAGTCTGCAAGGTAGACTAGCAATAATGAGTTGCTACACTTACTATTAATCAGCAAAAAGAAATACTTAAAGATAAAATGCTAAGTAATTAAATTACAAGTAGAACAGCTAGGCTGAAAAGCTTCAAAACAAAATAGAAAACAGAGGCATGGGTAGCTACGAGAACAAGTGCTTTTGACCTCTTAGGTCACTGAAAACTCCTGCATAGGTTTAGTTTTTTTTTTATTTTTTTATTTGGAACTGTATTCTTTTACTTTCAACTTGAGAAATTTGTGCAGAAAGCAGGAAAAAAAAAATATTTTCATTTTAGAAACAGTCTGCAGACTTCCTCAAATAGTCTGCATTGGGCCTTGTGCTGTTCCTGGGCTTCCATCTAATTGTGCAACCAATGTGATTTCGGGGTAAATGTTTTCGGTCTTTCAAAGTGTTTCAGTTCTTTGAACAAACTTTGAAATGGATTGAAACAGAACAAGATAAGTAAAAGAAGAATAAATCAACGAATGAGTAAATTGAGCTTTTTATTTCCATGTATTATTTTCCATTTATTCCACAAATCAGACTAAAAATATTTATACAAATTTTTTTCCCCAAGAATTTAATTATAAATTTGTTACTTGCTATATCTGCAATAAACGTTTGTTTAATATGATGTTGCTTATATAAAATTATGCACATAAATATTTGTAAAAACTATGTACTCACTACTTCCCAAAATTTCTTTTATTTCAAAATTTAAGCTGTTCAATAAATAAAGTTCTTGTTAATTCTAATTATTTTCATGGTCGTTTGAGTTTTGATTTATCAAGAGTCTAATGTATTTTACTTAAAAAAAACCGCCTGAAGCTGAAGTCAACAGCCAATATTTAACTTCTGCATTTCAAACAATGGAAACAAACATATAATATTTAGTTTATTTCATATACACAAATGAATAAGATACCTAAGATTGTTGACGCTGGTGAGGTGGCTGATACAATTTAGCAGCTGACCTATAATCTTGCTGCCTAGGTTTTTGCCGATCTTGTCTGCCATAGTATTGGTTATGGTACTTGTTTAAATCTTGTCTGGAGTCCATTGAATCTCTGAACTGTGTAGTTTGGTTGACAGAATTTTCTGGATTATTCCAATGACTTGGATGAAAAGAGAGTGGCCCAACATTCTGCATTAAAAATAAATATTATCTGTTATAGCTACTATGATTGTGTATAATTTTAAATTTTTTTTCATAAAATTGACAGATTTTACAACATTAAGTTGAAGCTTTTAAAACTAAATTGTGTTAAAAAAAGAAGTCTAGTGGTTTACATAATTACAGTGAAACCTCTAAAAACCAGCTCCCAATGGGTTATTGTTTATTACTAAGGGGTGTAAATATTTAGCAATAGGCTATTTCAAAATAGGCTTTGCGAAAAAATCAGCAAAAAAAATAATAATAGAGTACTAAGCACAGAAGTCGTATCTGCATTTTTTTAAAAAATGCAAATTGAGTTATTGTCATAAAGTGGATCTTTATTACATATTTTATGGATATACAGTTTTATGGTCATTTGTAAAAAAGAAATATCTTTTTTTTTTCAAAGCTGAATAAGTGGGACCTGAGTCAAGTATATGATGGAGTAAAACTTTAAAAAGCAATTTCTCATTTTGTGAGAGCAGCTGCAGAAATAACTTTTATACAGAACTTGGGAAAAAGAAACCCTCTTTTTAATATCAGCATTCATAGTCCTACAAATGTCTTGTAGGCGATGGAAAAGCAATGTGCAAGGAGGTATTGTCTGTTTTCCACAAGAAGGCACTTGACTCTGCCTTCGTCAAGTGATATTCGATGATTCTATTTCGCTGTTTTCTGCAGAAGGTATATTTGGATCATAGCATTTTGTCATAAAAGTAGTAGTTTTTAAAGTGTAAGAATAATGAAAATAGCGACAGACAAGTGAAGCAAGTGATGTAAAGGACACTAAGACTTTTTTGCACATAAAAATGCATGCCCAAGTTAAGGTTGTCTGTAGTTGTCTCATTTAGAAGCATGTAGATATGTTTACCGATCACCCCTGCCTGAAATTGAAATTTGCATTCGAGGCGACGGGGCGAAGTGTTTTCTCGTGAAAAACAGGCAATAGTTTTGTATCAATTCCATCCAGGGCCGGATTTAGGGGAGGGCAAGCGGGGCTTCTGCCTTGGGGCCTTCACAACAAAGGGGCCCCCACAATAAAATTTTTACAAAATATCCTAACTTTCATGGGTTGAAAATACCGGATATATACATATATATCAAAATATTCGGATATATAACAAAGTATCGGATGTTTTCAAAAATATGATGATCTTTTTGAACCCTGATTAGGGGCCTCCACTCCTTCGTTGCCCCGGGGCCTCCAGACTTCCGAATCCGGCCCTAATTCCATCTGCTAAAAAAACTAGGAGACTAGGGGAAGGGGAGGATTGTTACAAAGTGAAAAAAAAAGCTTTGTGATCATTGCTTTGGAGTCATTAGGAACTAATGTTTTGTTGAGTTCTGGGTTTATGATGTTCTAATGTTTAAATTATTTTGATTGAGGATAAAATAATAGTCTTGACATTTTTAAATAACAAGCATTGAAAAATATTTTTTTTCATTTAAGATATGCCTCAGCTTAATATTAATATAATCATTAAAATTATGCTGCATGACAAAAAAAACCATACTTCAAAATGCTGCCGACACCATTCTTGCCGATTCTTATGTAAAATTTACCCTGAGCCCAAATATTACCACCTCTTTTCCCCCATCGCCTCTTTTTGGAAATGGTGCACCCCAATTTTTTTCAGTTTTTGACAGCTTCATAGCCATTATTTTAATTTGAAAAGGGAGGACATTCATTCTTCTGAAGAACTAGATAAGGACAGAGTTCAAAATCATGAACATTTACAACAAGTCGGGAAACTCATGAGGTATTTCCCTTAAAATATATTGAATATCAAAAACAATCTTTTTCTTCTAGGGGTGTGTTTTACAATTTTATAACATTTTTTCGGTGTAAAACTAGAAGATCAGCCTGACTGCTAGAAGCTCCATGTCTGAAAAAATTTCACTTTGTAAAAAATAATTTTGAAAAATACTGTAAATGTGACCAGTTGCATTCAGATCTTCAGTGTAAAGAACCTTTTCATATTATTCAAGTTACATTCACAGATATACAATGACCCCTTGTTATATCCAAAAATGCGATTTAACCAATGTCATAAAAGTAACAACTTAGTTAACATACAAATTTAATGACATGTGCACCAACAAAAACATATTAGGATGGACATTTTCAATCAAGGCAAGAAAAATTAGCTTTCCAATCGTTCCTGTAAAAAAAATAATTTAAAAAAAATGTATTGTTTTAGGTTGAAATATGAATTAAAAGTTTCAGCTTAGATTGCAACAAATTTGGAACACATGCCAGTTTTTTTCCCCATTAATTGAATAGAGAGAAAATACTTTTTCCGAGAAATATATATGTTCCTGCGATGTCAAGGATAAAGCAACATTTTTTGTAAAAATATTTTTTGGGAAACAAAAAGCGCAATACATCTGAATGAGTGACATAACGAGAGATTATTGTAACTAAGATTAAGAATAAATGTTGATTCTGAGTCGCACTTTCTCCCTCTGATTCTACTACTGCCGGATTCCAATTTCTTTCTATCTGCTTTGAAAGAAAATGAGTTCAGCAGACGCATGTTAAATGCATTTTTCGAGCGAAAGAGTATTGCATAAAGCTGGTTACTTGCCAAAGCCAGTAGTTTGAATGAAAGTGGAGTTTGGCAAGTTTTTGATGCAATGATTTTAGTTTTTTCCTTTGAAAAAATGTAATTTATATCCCAAAAATGTCAATTAAATTTCTTTTGTTAACTTAAAAGCAGTGGCGTAACTGGCTGATGATTGGGGGGGGGGGGGGGGGGGGGGTCATCAAAGCTTGGTTCAGCCGGATTTTTCCTGTAATGTCTACATTTTAGCATAGTTTACCTTGTTTAGCTCATTAATTTGTTAAAATTAATAAAAAAAAGTTAGATAGAAAGCTAAAGTATGTTTCTAATTTATTTCAACCTTTCATTCCCAGTTGATACCGTTTGGAATCATCATATTAATTTTGCTCACCAAAGCCTGCTTCTGATGGCATACACATTCGCATATTCCTCTTTTAAAACAGTTTTTTTTTAAATTCTTACTAATAAATAGCAGCCTTGTTAGTTTCATCTTTTTAAAATTGCTTCTTATAATTTCATTAGGCAAACTTATGCCAAAACAAAAGTATTTTTTTTATTATAGTGAAAATGAAATTACTAGTACAATTTCATTTTGTATAATTTAAAAATATATATAAAGTTTTTATTTGAACTGTTTTTGACTCGATTTTAAACTTTGGGCTTTTATGTTTCCTCAAGTATGATGATTCGAACTGGTATCAACACAGATACAGTTCAATTAGACTTGATGAATGTAAATGCTCATTATTTCTTGAAATTTACATTCTCCTGAAGTTGGTATTGGTTGTTTTTTATTATAATCTGCGACTTAAAAAAGTTATTTTATCAACATGTCAATAAAGAAATCTGATTTTTAACAATTGATAAAAAAAAAATTTTTTTGATGAATGGTAGTTTGTAATCAGACATTGAATAAGAAGAATACAATGAAGGCACATTATCAAGACAATTTATCCAAAAATAATGCAATGAAGATATTAATAGAACTATATCGAACACATTTTATAAATTGAAAACATTAATTGCCACTGAAATAGAGTATGAAGATTTTCATGAAATAACACTAGTTTTGCATAAGTTATGAAAAAATATTTTTTATTATCATCAATAAATGATTATTCAGTTACCATAATTGGCAAATATCTATTCTTGTAGTGTAAAGAAGTTGACCAATTAACGAAAACGTAGGCAAAATAAAATCTTCCGAAATGGAGAGAATTAGTAAAAAATAAAGTTTGGTACATGGCCTTAAAATTTTTTTATTGATATGTATATAAAAAAAGTTGGAAGGTTTTTGGTTTTGCTTTAGATTTTTTTTTTCGAGGGCTTAAATGAAAAGTGTGCGGCAGTCTATTCAATGAAAGCATCTATCTAGTGGACATATACAAACTTTTCTTGTAATTTCCTTTCTAGTACTGTCAGAAGGATGTGACTGTTGCTAATTCATGAAAACAATTCAAAAGTCTTACACTGTAAAAACGATTTAGAAACGTTCCTGGATAATATCAGGCAGCTGATGTGCCTAATTTCAACCAGTAACATATCTTACAAAAACCACGAACATTTTCCGGTAAAAGTCAGTAACCTTTCTGAAATATTGGGAAATCTCCCTTGTTAAAGCCAGTAGTGAACACTCTAGAAAAATGAAAAAGGTTTAATGTATTTGATTAGAACCTTCCTAATTCACCAAGAAAGCTTCAGAAGCATTAGAGCAACCATGGCCAAAGTTACGCAAAAATTGCAAGCAAGAACGAAGCATATTCCTTGCCTGCAGCCACCCAGTGACTTATTTACTTCCATTGGGAGCTTAGTCAATCTGGATGGGCCGTAATCAAACTAAAGCCGATACACTTGATAAACATGCTCAGTCAATTTTACCGGTAGCAAAAAATATTTATCTTTGCGGGAAAATAGGTAAAAACCTCTGAAATCTCGAAATGTTCCACAGAAATAACCAGTAACGTTTCAGAATTTTTTTTACAGTGTAATTTAGAAAACATTGAACTTTTGACTCACGCAGGTGCGTTCATTAAATAGTCGGATTACTCTGTTTTAATCACTTATTGTACTGCATCAATTCCCAATGATTTTAAAGGGCATCCTTGTACAAATGATGCCATTTGGAATCTCTTTAATTTTAACAAACGATATTAAAATATAAATTTTTCTTTTTTGGACTCGCATCTTGGGTCAAAAATGAGTACATTTCACAAATTTCAAAATGAATAATTAATTCTTGGGATTGAAATGGAAAACAGTTATTAAAATTATGAATTAGAAATAACATAATAAATTTTTCCACGTAAATAATAGAAATACACAACTTTACACGCAAAAATATTAAGATGCAGAAAAAATCAAAGAAATAAATTTCAATAATCTCCAAGATAATTTTATGTAGCATTCATATGAGTTAATTCGATTCACTTTACAAATCAAAATCCCTTCTTTGTTTAGCAAATTCATTAATCACTTCTTCAGAGCTAAGTGCAACATCTCTGTGTATGCTCAAATGAGCGAGACTGTTTAAGGGTGCTTCACCTGTCATGTTCTAAGACAGGATTTTAACCTTTTCGAGGAAGAAACACTTCTTTCTACAGTAGCCACAGAAACTGATAAGGTAGCACCAATTTTTAAAGCTTCAAATATGCTGGGAAACATATCCTTGTCACAGCTATTCAAAGCTTCTATAAAAAAAAAACTCTGCCAATCCTTGTTTTTTTCCCAAATTTTCTTCCATAAATAAATTTCATTACGAAATATCTCCGAGTTATAGATTTAATACTATTCAGCCACTTCTCAAAATTAACTTGAGCCGTACTTCTTATAATTTCCTCTTGCAGGGCTATTATTCTAGATGGTATTATGTTTTGAATATTACATGAAATGTCTTTATGTTTCATAAATATACTATTTAACTGCACTAAAAAAAAATCAAGAAATGGGATAAAAGTAGATATTCTAAAATAGTCTTCAGGACTATTGACTTCAATATTCAAGCGATGTTTGCCTTTTCGCTGTTTGCGGAATTTGTATCTCATCTTCACCAATTTTTTTCCTTTAAATTCAGTGCCTCTTTAAACAATTTGTAAAAAATTTCAGTTGAACTTTCACACATGCAATTCTTCAATTATTGCCTCAGTCATTTTAATGGCAGCCGCTAAGTCAATATTTACTTTCTGAAAATATTTGGAAAGATTATGCGTCAACGAAAATATTTTATTGAGGAAAACAAGTGCAACAACAAAATTCCCACTTTTCAATGCTTGTTGAAACATGAAAACTTTTTGCGAGGATTCTGATTTGGAGCCTTCTTGAATAGCGTTAAACGCATAAAACACAGGGAAGAAAAATTCTTTGCAAAAAATTAAAGATTGAAGGCGTTCAACCCAACGTGTGTCGCACAACTTTTTCGGTCGTTGCTTCTTGAGCTCGCATTCTAATTCAACCATGTTTTTCAAAATTGTTTCAAAATTTTTAGACAATATGAAAAATTTTATAATTTCTTTTACAGTTCCAATAGCATTACGAATGCTTGAAATAGAGCAAGCATCACTGATTGCCAAGTTCAATGAATGGCTGGCGCAATGAACATACAAAATCTCCAGGTGAATTTGCTGTATTTGAGCAGCTCATCCTTGGTACTTACTGCTCATTGCTGATGTCTCGTCATACCCTTGACCCCATAAGTAATTTAGGTTTAAGCCTAATTTCATGCATTCGGTTATTAAAGTACTATATAGTCCTTCGCCTGTTGTATCATATACAGTAACAAACTGCAAAAAACTTCTTTTACAATCATTCCTTTATCCGTTTTTTTCACACAGCAAGCACATAGGGAAAATTGTTCAATACCACTGATGTCGCATGTTTCATCCGCTAAGATGGCAAAGCATTCAGCGGCATTTACTTCATCAATTAATTTGGCCTTAATGTTTCCACATGTCTCAATAAATTCATTCTGTATCTTCGGGCTTAAGTACTTTGTTTTTCCTTGTGAAATTAGATGTTCTTTCAAAGGAATATCCCACTCAAAAGTGCAAGATTGATCTGAAGTTCCATCATTTTCTGTAGGCATTTGCAGTGTTATGGTACCCGAATCCAGATGACCCCAAAAGAAATTTCTTGCCTTCCAAGAAAAATTATAGAATTAATTATCAAAGTTTTCCTCTATAGTCTTCTGCTTCACAGTGTCCAGCTGGAGATCAATCGGCATTATATTCTTCTCATGTGTGAACACGAAATTCTGACCTGAAACACAAGCCTTCTTATGGAAATCTAGTCCCTGGTGATAGCGATATTGTTCTTTGGCATCTTTCCACCTGCTAAAAGGGGTTGCAACAAGGAATTTGGCTAGCATATGGCTTCCTTTCCCAACTTCTGATTTGCAGAAAAAAAAAACTGAAACAATACACCATCCAACTTTGAATATGTCAGCCAGGGAAACTCAAGCAGCAATTTCCTTTGAAATTTTAAATTACATTTACCGCCAGTTGGGAATTTGTGTAGTTCATCTGGTAACCACCTATTTCTTAGCACAAAGTAAATATCATCACTATATTTCTATCATATATCCCAACATATATATTTCTTCACTATATATCCCAACGTAATTACCAATGTCATTTTTATCCAATATGTCGATATAAGGGTTTCTGGTTCATTTTTATCTAATATGTTGCAAGAGGTTTCTGGTTCAGGCTCTACGCATGAAGATGTACCAGCTTTGGTGACAGTTTGGGGAGCGCATTAAAACACCAAAATTAGTAATGAATCACAGTTTGATGTAATATAATCGTTACTTAAAGGTTAAAGGAGACTAACTCAGGAGGCTTTGCTAAGTAAAGGAGATTACTCTAGAGAAAGTGATAGCAGAAGGCAGAGGTAGCAGATCTAAAACAACACAAAGCAGTGGTCAATGGGATACATTTTTATCGGACACATCTACCGCAATATTGCGTACTACATGAACTCAATTCATGATGCTTCGTAAATTTCCCCCAGTTGACGTGATGTGTTATATATATGTGTGTATATATATATATATATATATATTTAAATCACTCTCTTATGTTGATCTTCTTCTCCCTCTGTTACCACTTTCCCCTGACGTTTCCAGCAATGGCTTTCGATACAGTTAATCCTCCTTCAAGTTTTATCTGCCTCCCTTGAAAGTTTGTCACAACAGAATTAAAACATCCAGCATATATATATCAAAACAAATTGAAAAATATTTCTCCAAATAATTTTTAATTATTTTTCCTCTTCTTTCTCAATGAATAAAAAATCTTAAAGGATAACCAGAAGTGCATGCAAAATTACAGTTTTTAGAAACACGGATTAATATTGTATATCTGCACTACTTGAGTTCAAACACTAATTCTCCTGAAGCGAATCTCAGTTTTAATTCTTGTAAATAAATTTTGAAGCATAAGCATTCTGTGACTCTTAATGGTTTTCAATGTCCAAGGCTAATTGAAGGATATATACCTTCTCCTCTGCAGCCTTAAATACATGTAAAAGTTTTGGATGTTTTTATATCGATATTGTGATAATTTTCTCTTTCTCGCAAATCCCTCTCTCAGCATTCAGTTTCAAGAGAACCTTCAATCATTCTATTACTGCAAATGCGGGACAATCGGTGTTTGTTTTTATGTATACAAAAAGAAAACAGTATGAAACAAACTGGTATCGAAGACCAACTGTTAATTTAAAAATATAATATACATACATATAGCATAATTAATAGCCTACGTCACTCAGTAAGAACAAACCTTTCATGCAGCAAAAGAATTTTTCAAAAAGTTGCAATGGTTCCGGAGATTACGTAGAACATATAAACATACAAAAAAAAAAGAAAAGAAAAATCAGCTCTTTCTCTTTATGATATTAGTATAGATAGAACATAGTTAAAATAGTTTACTCAACCACTTCTTTTGTATATAAAAACAAATTAACATTGATCATCATAAATTTTAATTGCTTCTTAGCAGAAGCAATTCAATCATTCTATGCTCAGTTAAATTTAAACATTAAAAAAATATTTTCAATTCAAATTTCAAATTTAAAAAAAAAGGAAAGAAAAAAAAACCTGATAGTTATAAATAGAAACAAAAAGCTTCTTAAGAGGTTTTTTTCTGACCTTTGAAGTAGTTGTAAAATAGCATTAACTTCGATTTTAAACATAAAACGGATCTTTATTTTAAAAAAAAATAAAAAAATATACGTATATAAAAATAATATACACATGAAATAGGATCAATGTAAAAAAAATAAAATATTTTCATAAGTACTGCGTTAAATAATTTTTAAATTGTCAAAATTTATTTGTCTTTTTTTTTTTTTTTTTGAGTGAACATTAAAATTACGGTTAATATAATATAAAATGATATTAAACGCTTGAAAAAAAATCTGTTTCATGTATCTGAATATATTGTTAGTTAAGTTAATAAATCTATAAATTTCGAAAAATGTTGATGAAGTTCTTTCATTTGATGAGGTTGCAACTGTGAAAAACGAAGTTATTTTTTCTTTCTTTACAGTGAGTTTCCGACATTTAGAATCCATTTCATAAGTACAATTTTGGAATCAAAATAACTTTAATAAGAAGCAAAATATCAAATTCTAAGCAGTATACTACATAATACTAATTTTTTCTATTCTGTTCTCAGAGAGCAAAAAAGCAAAGAATGCATGCTATATTTAGAAACGATAGCTGTGCAGACGGTAGCAAGAGCAAATGCTTGCCCTCTATCCACCCATATACATATACAGGGACAGGTGTATCTCCCCTTTCGCTAGGGGAGAACGAACGATTGTGAGATGGGACCAGACCCTCTCCCCCTGGATGAAACTCCTATGCTCAATGTCAAGGTTAAAGGGATCTTCACCCTTCAAGCAAGTAAGGAGGGAACTCTTTAGCATTCTGTTGTCCAGAGAAAAATCGTGCTATGCTTTTTGGAAAGAAATAAATATTGGCGCGTTTTTCTCCCTATTTTTTTTTCTTATTTTGTTTTTTATATTTTTTTACCGGACAAACGTTTGGGGGGGGGGGTCCCCTCCTTCCGCAGTTACGCCACTGCTTAAAAGGGTATTCTAGTCTAGAGGTTCAATTTTGCAGGCATAATAAAAAAAAACTGTAACCATTTTTCTCTATTAATTTTTTAGCAGTTTTTTTATTGATACTTTAGAAGTATAAAAAATGTAAATTAGTGGGGGGGGGGGGGGAATTCAAAATTGAAATCAGTAGAGACCGGCAAAGTGGGGAAAAAGTGAGAAAAAAAAAGGTGTCGACTGGTTGACAAGATTCCAATCCTCCTGGTGATCTGAAACATGAAATTAAGGTTGATTCTTATTAAACAAGGATGTCAAATTATCTTTACATAGCCGATTTGGAAAAAAAAAAATTGCACAAAAAGGTATCTTTTTGAAAAAAAAAAAAGGTCTATTTTGGCTCTTTTTTTCAACTTTGGTATTTTTTTAAAAATAGTAAAAAAAAAAAAAAAAAAAAAAAAAAAAAAACAGAAATACAGAAACCTCTAGGTGGAGACAATTTTGATAGTATTAAAAAAGTCTGTGCCAAATTTAAAATAAATAGGTGCATTAGGACTTGATATATCTTGTCAACCGTATAGAAAAAAGTACTTTCGAGAAAAACGCGTTTAACACTAGAATTACGGAAGGGGTCATTTTGACCCCCAAGCAAACTTTTTTTGCTAATTTCTATATTTTTACTAATATCTTAATCCTTTCTTGACTTTTCCTGAATCATTGTCATTGAATTGCTGTCTGATTCTTCATAGATTTAAAGAAAAAAATTTTTTTTGAGTCCCAATTGGAAAATTATACCTAGAATTACGGGTGTCATTGTGACCCTTTTCAGAAAAGAAATGCTACTGTATTTCATCGCGATATATTTTTGTTCTGTAAGCTATATTTGTTTTTGCCAGCAAAGCAATGAACAAAAAATAATAAAAGGATGTCTGCTTAACATCACACCTGCCTGCCTTAATACTGGAAATATGCTTTATAAGAGAACAGTGAAAAGATATTAGCTATAGATGAATGACTGTAAGTTCTGCAAGATGATTTGTTTTTTTATTCATTTTTGATAAAATAGTTTGTCTTATTTGCTTGACTTTTCGTTTTTGAAAAAGCATATTATTGCCTCGCAAAAGAGGGCTAAGGCAAGACGAAATTGTAATAATGCTACAAGAACTAGACACTCTAAATCAAATGTGAAGGAAATTATCACTGAAATTCCCTCAAGCCTCTGGCCGGTATATTATACATCTTCCACAATATTTTGGACTCAGCAGCTATAAATGCCTGAATTTTGTTCAGGACAGGTACAAAAGAAAGTATCAGCGGAAGGAACTTTCAATTATATTTAGCAGAAGGAGAACTCAGAGAGGAACACATACCAAGTATAAACAAACTTGTTCTAGCTGTAAGTAAATTTATATACGTGCAAGATTCAGTGGAGTAAAAAAAAAGGAAGAAAGAAATGTCAAACAAAGGAATGTATGGGTAAAAAAAAAAACAACTATGTGCCACTGTAAGCTATCTCTATGTCGATTTTGTGCACAGAAAATTAGAAAGAATAGCTTGTGCAAAAAATGAACCTTGTAGGTAGGATTTATTATTTTACAACTGCAATTATTTTTTATTTTAACTTTTAGTTAATGAAAAAAAATTCAATAATCTACTTAAATATTTGGGTTCAAAACTTTTCTGCAAAATTTGATAAAATATGCACTTAATTTATGGTAGATTTCTGAAATGTTCTTATCAGGGTTCATACTCTATCAAGACAAAAAAATTCCATGACTTTTCCAGGACTTTTTCATGACTCCGAAAAAAAAAAAATTTCATGACCTTGTTACATGAACCTAGATTTTGGTCTTTTTTCACATTCATGCATTAGATGTTTTTAGAAAACATTTTGAATGAATAGTACTATTCAATATCAATAATAAGAAAATATAATAAAAAAAGAAAAGTGCAATAAAATTTTTAATTTAGAAATCTTGTTGATGAAAACATTTACTGATGTTTTTGACAATGACATAAAGCATTGGACACATAAAATATTTATGAAGTACAGAAATCAAGTAGTCATCATTTATAAGAAAACTATATGCAATGTAACTTACTCTGCTCGCAAAAAAATTTTTAAGTCGAATCACCATACACCCAGTTTAACTTCTAAAACACTTTTTTTCTTTCAGTATCTTCCGCATAAATTTTCACTTCAATTTTAGAATAGCAAGTAATATTCTTATAAAGAATATTTCCCAACATTCTCCATTTAAAATTCTTGACATTGCAAATTTTGTTCAAGGTCCAGATAAATTTTTTCTTCAGCAGTTTTTCTTATACACATTAATAGATCAAATAAATAAATAAATAAATAAAAAGAAATAAAATTAATTTAAAAAAAAAAGTTATTTCATTACATTTTTTTAAATTCTTGGATTTTTAAATCCAATTCATTATCTAAATTTTCTAGGGCTTGTTTTTTTTTTCCCTGGCTGTTTTTCTAAAACTGTTTGATTTTATAATCAACTTAATATTTCTTGTCTGTTCTGCTTCTTCTGCAAGATCATCAGCAGATTTAATTAATTCTGCAATATCCGTTTGAAGAGTTAGTTTCTGTTTCTTTAACTTCTGTATTTCGTCCTGCATACAATCTTTTCTCTTTTTTAAAATACTGCTGTTTTCTTTGCTTCTTAAATCTTCGAGGTGCTGCACATATTTTTGCCTTGCTAATGCTGCTGATGTAAGCATTTCTTTCGAGATATTTACATTCAAAATTCCACCAACAGAATTTATATGGTCAGTAATCAGTCTCTGGGCTACAAGAGTTTCATCCTGCATGTTTTCCACCTCTAATTGCCTGTTTACTGAAAAACCCCTCTCAACACTTGCTTGCCCATGGGACAATAGCAGCAACATTTTTAGGACTTTCCAGAGCTGATTGTAGTTCTTCTTCTCTTTAAAAAAATTATAAAAAACACAATCCAGTCGATCTTTTTCAGCATCAAACTGCATTATTTCTGAAGAAATATTTGCCTCATCCAGAAAAGTCCGAAATTCACAAATTATAGTGTCACAATTATGTTCTGAAATTCTGCTGTTTTCGACTAAAACTTTCAGAATGTTTTTCATTTTATTCAAACATAAATCTTTGTTCTTCAGTTTTTGGGGGTCTAGACAAGAAATTTCTCGAACTATTATATATCTTAAAGGATTGTGTTCTAGTAGTTTCTTTGAAGCTTCCAATAAAAAATTTTTTGCTTCCATTTTGAACTGCATGTAATCTCTATCAGAAATTTTTTTTGAATTCTTTAAACTTTTAATCAGCTTATCGGCTGAAAATCCAACATCAACTTTAGAGTAATCTAAGTGATTGTTTGTATTACTTAAATCAATATTAAAGTAATTTACAACACTGGTACACTTATTCAACACTTCTGGTTTTAAAAATCGAACAAAAGGATGTTTTAATAAAGATTTAATGTCATCAGAGAGGAAGGGTAACATTGGCTTGTCTGTTTGATATTTCATTAGGAAAGGTTAGAAAAGCTTAGCAATTGAAAGGAAGCATGAAATTTTTACAGGAGTTAACAAATCAATGGCAAAGTCTTTTAATATATCCCCAGATTTGTTTTTTGGATCTTTTAACTTTCCTGTTTTAATCGCGTTTACATAAACTATTAAATTATCCCAAATTTCCAAGGCTCTTTCAGCCACTATTACATTTTCGACCCACCGGTGGGCACAGAATTGAAGTGGAACAACAGTTGAATCCGTTACATTAAAGAAATTTTCCCGTCTGGCTGGGCTATCATGAAAATGGAAATACATATTTGAGAGTAACTTTTTAATTTTCCAATCAGATGCTTCAGAACCCGTTTTAAAAGCTCCATTTACAATATGAACCCCACAACTGCCCGTATTTAATACTTTAGAGTCATAATTTGACTTAAGTTTTTTTCTGCTACAAATCGAACAGTTTCCAGTTAACATTTGGCCCATCCATCGACAGTTGCACAACGTTAGCTAATGGTAACCCATTAATGCTTGAAGTTTCATTAAGTTTCTCCAACATTACTTCTGCCGTTGCATGGCCGAGAAAACTTGAATCCAGGTATTTTGTAACCACACAGTCTTCCTCCCATACACGTATATACAAATCCATCTGCTTCTTTTGCAACTTTTTGTTCAGTGTCTCATCAAAGAGCAAAACATAACCATCTTGTTGCTTTAAGGATTGCATAAGAAGAGATTTAAAGTATGGGGCAATCCCGAAACGGCATAAATACGCACACTTTTTTTCACCACATGAAAACTGTTTTGCAATTTCACTATCAGGACACATTTTCTGAAGAACTAAGTTAAAATTTTTGCAAGAATTGTATGATATGTGATTGTCAATGACATACAAGGCCCATAAAATTTCTGAAGAGAGAATGTCATTACCAATGACGGACAGTTTACATTTAGAGCTTGAACTAACTGCTTTAGTGCAAGTAGCAATTTCTTTGTTGCTCTGTTTAGATGTTGAAGCTTCATTCTGAAAAAAATTTTGCCATCTTAAATTTCGTGTATTTTTTGCTTTTAAATAATCTTTATGTTTTTTAGATTTTGCATGACTGGTTAGGGCTGCTTCTCCCATATTTGAGATATCAAATGATTTCCTGCACATTGAACATTGTGCTCGAAATTTATTCTCATCATTTAGCACCCAATCTGAAAATTCCTCCTTCATCATCCAATTGTAATTAAAAACACATTTTCCAGGCATATTTCTTTTTTTTACTTAGACTGGCTCAATTTACAAATTTTAGCAAAAACATGTTCCATGCTGATGAAAAACAAAAGTACCTTACCGGACATCTTCAGTAATGGAAAGAGAAAAATGAAATAAAATGGAAAAATTATTTAAAAAATTAAAGAATTCAGCTAACATAATTTTTAAAGGATAAATATAACACATTCACATGGTTTCGGTTTCGATATTGAATGCAAATCAAGCCACAGAAACATCGCATTACCTCATTCCTCAATTCACTAAAAGCACAGGGTTGCCAGAAATTTAAGAGAGAAAACAGTTAAAAATGCCCCCAAAAGTAGCCAGAGAGAAAAAAAGTCGCTCATTTTTTTTTTCTTTTAACTTCAACTGAAAGTTATTTTTGTTCAGAAAAAGAAAAAATGTGGAAAAATCGGCGATTTTTCGTACAGATTTTAGTTTAAGCTTGGCGCCCTTTCAGAAGTGAGCATACTGAAAAAGTAGCCAATCTGGCCGCGGCCCGAATACCTCCCACCTGCTCCCACTCCTGCCTCACTCTCTGAAATCCGCGCAAAGGATTCTGGGGTCCCAAAAGCCTGATGCTAAAAATAGAATCTCCCCTTCCACTATCGGAGGGGAAGGGAGACTTCGCGCTTTTTAATAAAATTTAAAAAATGAATAATGCATTTCATCTGAAACTTTTTCCATGAAATTTAAATTTTTCCATGACCAAAAATAATTTTCCATGACTCAAATAATTTTCCATGACTTTTCCAGGTCTGAAATTTGTTTATTTTTTTTCCATGACTTTCCAGGATTTCCATGACCCGTACGAACCCTGTCTTATTGAAACTGAAACAACACTAGCTATTTCAATCTCATTTTAAAAAAATATTTTTTAAACATTTCATTATATAGATTTAAAACTTCTCTATTCTCAAAACAAATAGTAATTATTATAAATTAGTTTATTTTAACTTCATTTATAAAAATATATGACATTATGTACAAAACTACGCCGATTTCTTTAGCGAAGGTCATTTGTCGGATTTCAAGGTATACAAAAACTGCCTTAATTCTAGCGTTAAAGTTTGCATTTTCAGTCGCATTTCAGGCAGTCTGAGTAGTTTAATGGTATGCTATACTTATATTTTTTTTGAACAGCCATCCCTGCCTTATACATTGTTCCTTTCAATACCTCCAAAGCTACAGTTTTGGCAGATCTTTCAGCCATAAGTGCAGTTCTGCCTTCTTTTGAAGCTTCTGAAGCTCGTTCCTTGGAGCGTTTGTTATGCAGTTGATCTCGTTTGCTGGTTTTTTCTTTATTTTAACGAAATTAACTATAACTCCGAAAATAATTTGAATTTCCATAAATCCTCTATAGGCTTATTTTTAAAAGTCTAAACTTTAAAAATATGAAAAGAAAAAAATCTATTTTTTTGAATTTTTAGACTAGCATACCCTCTTAACCTACCGGCGGTTTTGCACGTCTTATCACGCCGTAGCAAGTTCGCGTCGATAGCGTTTTACGCGTATTTTTCTGACACTAAATTTTCATTGTCAAACGGTCCAAGGCATAGAATCCTGCGTTTCCTTTCCCCTCTCCTGAGAGCGGCACCCCGGAACGCAGGGACCCAGTTTCTGTATTCACAAACGCAAACAATGCCCATTCATCAGGTTGGGGTTTCAAGGTTCAGTGCATCCTTCTTATCAACGCAAAGATTTCTAAGCAAACCTTCTTGCTATTTATTTTAAGCATCTGCTAAAAGCCAAACTTTATTCCAAGAATGAAATATCCACTTCTCTTTCTTCTAAGCTTAAAATTTACATTTAATTAATAATTGTGCTATAAATGGATGCAACATAATTTAATCGACGACAATGACATTCAATTACATTTCAACTAAATAAATAAATAAAAGCCCTGAGATTTCAAATTGAACAAAAACAAACTAAGTATCTTTTTGGAAATAAATTTATAGCTACGGCTTTATTCGCTACTAACATATAATTTAGGAACTTTAAGTGTTATAAAATCACAATGCTGTAAAGAAAACCAAAGAGCGAAAGTACATGTAAAAGATCAATTTTCAACTTTTATGTGCACTTACGTCGCGTTTTACGCACATTTACGCTGATGTTGTACTCAAAACACATTATAAAAAATATAAAAAGGGATATTTTTTCAAATTCATTTACTCTAACTGATCGGCCTTATAGTTTTGGTCGCAAATTTCAATCGTTAATATCAGAAACATTTTAAATTCACCGATTCTGTCTAATACTTCAGTTTATAATTATTTTAATCACAAAGAAAAACAAACAATTATCTCTTAGCATACAATTTCAATTCTGTAAAAGTAAAAAAAAAAAAAACTAAATAAACAATATATAGTAAGAGCAAAAATTTTGCACAACACCAGGCAGCTATTGTGTTAACTTTTATACAAAAAAAAAAAAATCTTAACAGTTGTTAGCAAAGAACAATAATAATATTTTTTTTTATTGTTATTAAAAATGGAAAAGTATATGAAAATGAATAGTTTTCAAAAAAAAAAAAAAGAATTAAAAAATTAAATCGTTTGTAGCTTTTTCTTTTCAATAAAAAATAGAGAGACTCTGAATTTTTTTCATTGAGAGGAGGAAGAAATTCAGAAGAATGGGACCTGACTCTTAGTAAAGGAGATTTATATTTAGTTGCTTGAGATCTACAGTATTTTGTAGGAAGATGAAAATGGGGAAAAGGTTAAGTGATAATTTAAAACTATTTTTTTATATAAAGTAAATAATAAATAGAGAAAAATAAATAAAAGTTTAAACCGTTTCATAATTAAAATAAAACTTCAGCAGAGCTTAACTATTTGTACTTTATTAAGTAACAAATCCAGAATTTTCATTGATCTCAATTTGCCCAAAGCCTGATATTTATCTCAAATCACTCTTTAATCTGTGCGATTGCTAGATACCAGTCATATGATCTCTCAATTCCTTGGAACAACTTATGCAAAAATAATTATACAACCTTGATTTTTAAAGAAAAATCATCGGAAATTCAACCATAATATTTGACTTAAAGAATTTAAATTTTCTCAAAAACTTCAATTATTTTGAAAAATTAACCATCTTCTACACTTTGACATAAGAAAATCTTTAATCTTCGAAAAATTAAAAAAAAAAATTATTTATTTATCTTTTTTCAATAGTTTAGAAGGGCATGGGTGGATTTATAGGGGAGGGGGCATAGGGGTTAGTGCTTCCCCAGTTTTGGGACGACTTTATGTAGTAACAACACATCTTCCAAAATCTTAAAACAAAAAAATCATGACTTTTTTGAAGAGTTCAATGAAAATGAAAAGAAAAGCGAATTTCCTTTTCTGATGGGAGAAAAAAGGAAAAAAAAAAACGAACATTAAATACAAATAGTGCAGCTGTCACTGGGGTGCTGAAAATGTGTCTAAATTCACTATTTTGGACTGAAAACCATTTGGGAAAGTATATGAATGAAAATATAGGCTAAAGGAGCTATACATTAAGCTTCAACACTTATAATAATTGACGATTATTTTGAAATATTATCACCTAAAGCAAAAAGGAAAAACTCCCCCCCCCCCATTCGCGCTAACAGAACGATCTACTCGTTATAATTTGTGTCCACATTTAAAGTATATTTGTGCATAATATTTATGTTCTTAGTAAATTAATTGACCTTTTGAAAAATTCTAAAAAACAGTTTTTTTTCCTTCTCTCTTTGAGAGAGAAAGAAAAAATAAATACTATCGCAAACTGAATAAATTTCAGTTATCTGAGTATTCTGATTTTAAAAAAAAATTTTACCTAAAGGGAGAGTACAATTTTACTTACTTTATAAATACTGTTTAAAAAGAAAGGTAAGTCAAAGTCTAAGTGAGTCAGTCCTTGTCATTATTGAAAACTAAATAATTAAAATCATCAAAAGCTTTGAAAAAATTTGCTGAAATTTTATACAAGTCTATAAAAACCTAACAAAGATTTGTAAAATCGTAAAAATCCTTTAATCGTAAAAACTGACGAATTTTGGTAAAAATTACAAAAAATCTGCAGGTAAGAGTTAATTACAAACAGGGCCGAATTTGACAATAAGATAAACTATTGCTCAGGGCCCTTGCTTTGAAGTGGGTCCCTAACTCGCAAAAAAAATTCATGATTCGTTCCTTAAAAAATGGAAATTGCTTGAAAAAACTAATTTTATTTTTAAGTGCTTGAAAACCTTGATTATTTGGAAACGTGTGGCTACAAACCTTAAATTTTCTAACAAATGGTAGAGGGGGAGGAATGCCAAAATATGTCAAATTCAGCTCCTTGCCACATCCTGTATTAAAAATGTAAAAATCATGGTTCTCACGTTTGTAACATATCATTTGAAATAAATTTTTGTGACTCACAAGTTTCATATTTTGCTATTTATTCAATCCCGAATGCAGTATTTTGGAAATTCTTTTGTATTGATTGCTTTTATCTTACTTCTTCTGCATATTGTCTATCTGTTTAGCATGGAAAAAAAATACACACTACTTCTATTTCTTTTTGTTCTCTGCCCCACTTGCAACTGAAGAAAAGTTGCAGTCATGAGAAATCTATGGTTTCATTTTTCTTTTAAATTTAAAATAGCTATTTCTTACAAAGTTAGAACAGGACTGTAAAAATTTACAATCAAGTACTAAAATATCAGTCTGGAAGGTACAAATGAAGTGCGTTAAATAATTTTATTTGTTCTAGAGTCCTTGAAAATAATTAGATAAGTCTTTGAAAATCCTAAGCAAAGTGGGGTCCAATTACTTCTACACCATATTGTTAATCTGTTTAGCCAGGAAAAAAAATGATACACTACCTCTATTCCTTTTGGTTTTCTGCAGTACTTTTAAGTAAAAAAAGGTTGTTGTAATGAGAAATCCATGGTGTACTTTTTCTTTCAAACTTAAAACGGCCGTTTCTTACCAAGTTTGAACAATACCGTACAACTGTATAATCTAGATAACAATTTCTATGTCTATCCAATTAACCTTTATAAGGCTTCAAAATGCAGAATTTTATATCCATTTTACAAAATTTCCTTCGGAGGAGAAACCCCCGGCCCCCTAACATTAGAGATATTCTATTTCCCACTTAAAAGGGAGCCCTGCATCGCTCTCGATACCAGCTCCCTCTCTTCAGGTCAATTCAAAAAGAACAGCATGAAAACACACATTAATGAAAACGACATACAAAAAAGTAAAGCATGGACTTATGTATCACAGGAAACAGACAAAAACATGGGAGTTGGGGGCAATAAAAATGTTTCTCAAAAAAAATAAATAAATAAATAAAAAATCCTGCCCCCCAAGGAACTCAGTCCTTAATCCGCCTATGCTTTGAACGCTTAGATACCTAGTTATGAATGAAATTGCATTGCGATAAATGGGTCTCTTAGCGAAAAAAGCGATAAATAGTTAATTTGAGGGAATATTTTACATTTCAATAGAATTTTTCTTGTAACCAGTGGTTTTTTTTTTGGTTACTGATCTGGCAGTTTTTTCTGAAAAGTTAATGGAACTTTCATTATATCGCACGTTTAAATGAATAGCGCTTTTAATCTGTCTAATGAAAATTGAAAGGTAATCGGAGAAAATCGAAATAGAAAAGTCATATTTTTCTTTTCTTTTTTTTTTTTGACTTCTATATTTTGCTTCTTTCCCAACAAGCGCGATAAAATGACCGCCTTTGTAATTATCTGATTTGACTTTTTTTTTTTTTTAATTTTCAATACACGGTTTTGCTTGTAGTAAATACCAAAGAAAAATCTCTGAGACCAATTCTTTCAGCAAAATTTTAAATGATCAAAAAATAATAAATAATAATAATGACAATAAGTTGAAAAAAAGAAAACCATGTAACCAACGGAAGAAATTCAAGCAGAAATTCTATTCCAAAAACATATTGAACTACACTCATGGCACTGATCTGAAAGATACACTATTTTTAGTTTTACAAAGAAGAGCTTTTGCCGTTGATAGCTTCAAGGGCACATTTTATTTACGGTTAATGAAAAAACCTACAAAATGCATGCCCATTCTGGCATTGTACTTCTAAAAGACTTTCGTACAAGGATAGTATATTTCTTTGTCCAGAATCGTATTTTACTTCATTCTTTTTCACTTCCTAATATCAATATACTAAAGGAACTAGTAAGATTATACAGCGTTTCTTTAATAATAGCTTTGTTAAATACACCATAACTCAGTGAATGTTGGATATAGTATTTGTTTTCCGATTTACAAACGGGATCCTAGACAGTAATGATTTTCATTCAAAAACCCAGTGTCCTGGCCAGTTTACTTCAGGTCTCGGTAAAATATAAGTTTCATTACAGAGATGACCAAAAAGAATATAGAAATAATTAACCATGAAGGATTATTTAAAATAATAAATTTGTCATTTCTGTACCTGGTAGCCAGACTGACGTAAGTCCAAAAATTTGAATTTTCTGTTTATTACTGCTAGGGTTCGCCGATATATATCATGATATTTTGATATTTTCGATATTTATTTTTCCAACTACGGCATTTTCAATATAAAAATTATATTAATCATAGTAATATCGTTCATTTATTATTAAAAATAAGCAAAAAGTAATGTACTATAGTTTTATGATGCATTAATATACATTAATATACCAAAATAATATATTCTTTTTTTATTTTTTATTCATAAAATTATTAGTAATGTAACAATTTCAATGCATATTAAAAGTACCTAATTAAATATTAAACATTGGTTGGAAAAAAAGAAAATGTCTTATGACTGTGCTCCTGACTGTTGCATATTGCTTTTTTTTCTGAATCATATAACTGTGTAAAAGTAGCTAACAGAAGACAAATGAGTAGAAAAGCTAATGCTATATGAACTCTATTAAAATTAACTAAAATGTAAAATGAAATATTAGATATGAATAATTAAAGAAACCTTAATTTTAAATCTACATATTATAATAATAATTAAAGAGTGATTTGAGGATCCATTTACTATTTTGAAGACATTAGTTTGTGTTGATTGAAAATATTGGATATATATTAAAATATCGGATATTTTAGATATTTTCGAAAATTGCACTCACCAGACATATTTTTTTCTCTCCTGTAAAGTAGCGTATGTGACTCATGTTAGTTTAGCTCTGAGGTACATATTTGTTATTTATGACCTGTAAAATTACTATCGGATTAGCTTGTAAGGAATTTTATTAAAAGATTTAAAACAAAAAAGACTTTCTAAAAAAGTCTTTGCCAAAGCAAAAAACTTGTAAATATTGTTCAAAATTCCTCATTTCTTGCTAAAGTAACTTCAAAAGATTAACGCTTACAAAATAAATTGTTTAAATGTATCTTCTTGCGCCATGTATCATTTATTATTCCTGGTTCAGGCTGATAATTAGTAAGCATTTATTCATAGCATTGAGAATAAACTACCTTCTAAAAACACTCTGAAAACCAGCCGGGGTGTGTACCTTTTGAAATACCCATAGGGGGGGGGGGGGCTGGTTGAACATTTCGGAAATAAGGCAAGCCGAGATATACCACTATTACGATCACTTAGTCTCAAATATGGCGAGATTCGAAACATACTAAAAATGCACAAATAAAGAAATAAATATATATATATACAAACATAGTATGTAAAAAGTATGCATAGATGTATAAATTTGCAGTGCTTTTTTTCCCCCAGCGTTAAAAGAAAAACAACGAATTGCTGTTGCGCGGAAGGGGGAAGGGCTTTATTGCTTTTTATTGTTACGCATCATTTCAGGTTATGCAAAACATTACAATCATAACTAAATGCATTTATCTATTTCATATTGCAATAACTTGTTCCAGATATCGTTTTATATATGTTGAATATGAGTAGTTAAATTCAATAATAAAATATGTAAACAGTAATTTAAGGTAATAGTAGGAGATAGTAATTCCAGAGATTTAAAATCTTGATTATTACTTCATAAATATTACAGAAAGTTGTGGTTTGTAAAACACGACTGGCTGAAAGGAATTCAACTCTTGTTTGCTAAACGTGTTGAGAAGAAATGGGTGGGACGAACCTTGGCAGCATGTCTGGAGGAGTTCGATTCTTCCCTGCGACACGCGTTGAAAAGAAAGGGGTTTAGTTTTTACAGCATGCCCTGGTCAAAAGGGATTAAGTGCTTTTTTTCTCCTTCCGAAAGGGGGAGGAAATTTCAAGACAAAAAGTATTGACCATTTTGAGCAGATAGCCATGTTCCCAAGGTGACCTTTTCCAGGTGAAATTCCGCACGTATGTCAAACCGCCAATGAGTTAAGCTGCCTCGGGTAGCAATTAGAGAGCAAATCTCCCAAAAAGTATTTTGGGAGAACTTGTACGTCTCGTCAAGACTAGTGGCTAGTCTAGTCGCCCTGGCAGCTAAGTTCCATTCTTAAAACAAGTAAAATGGCACTAGAAATCAAAGAAGAACTTATCTATACTAATATTATAAAGAGAGAGGGCCAATTTTTGTATACTTATATGTTCAAAGTAATCTCTGGAACCACTCCACCTATTTGAAAAAAAATTTCACTATATGAAAGATGCATTCGTAATGAGTGACATAGGCTATAATTTATGCATTATGTATTAAAATTATTTTTTTAAACTAATAGTTTATCTTCAAAAACCAGTTTACGTTTCGTACCATTTAGTTTTTATAAACGTAAAATATATCTGCAATTCTCTCGCACCTGCAGTGACAGAAAAGTCGAAGGTTCTCTTTGAACTGATTGCTGAGGGGTGAAAACACGTGAAAGAAAATAAAATTACGATGTCCGCATAAGAACCGCCAAAACCTCACATGTATTTGAGGCTGCAAAGGATAAGGGATATAGCATTCCATTAGCTTTAAAAACTGCGATCCATTGAGAGTTGCAGAGTGTTTATGCATCAAAATTTATTTAAACAAATTATAACTGGGATTCGCTTTGAGTAAATTAGTATTTGAATTCAAGTTGTGCAGATAGACAATATTAATCCGTGTTTCTAAAAGCTGTAATTTTGCATGCATTTTGGCCTATCCTTTGAGGTTTTTTCATCGCTACTAATATAATAAAGAGAGAGGGTTTATTTTGCATGTTTATATGTTCCGGGTAATCTTTGGAACCACTGAACCTACTAGAAAAATTCCTTCAATACATGAAAGTGCAGTGGCAGAGGCTATAAATTAAGCATATATGTCTTTTTATGAATTTTTTAAACTAATAAGCTATCTTTGCTACCAGTACGTTTGTACTATTTTTTCCTTATATAGATAAAACAAATTCGAATTGAATATTTATGTCAGGAAAAAAGTCCTCTTCGAGCAATATGCTGAGGAAGAAAAAAGGAATCACGTTGTCAGCTTAAGAACCATCAGAAGCTTTTTATGAATGAGAGGCCGTGCTTCGAAAAGTTGCAATTTTACAACTTCAGATATTATATGCATATGAAAATCAACATAAAAAACATCTGCTAATGAATTCACATAAGTTGTTCTTAGTTTAGAAAGTTCTTAAGTCAAAGATTAGTAGCACATAGTTTCCGCTCATTTACAGAAAAGAGTTAAAACATTAACAAACAAAGTAGAGCATTCAACACAAAAGAAATTACCAAAGAAGAGGAAAAAAGAAATAAAAATGATTTGGAGAATTATTCTTCATGATGACCATTTCTAAGCACATAAAATGAAACAATAGCTTACAAATGTCCCATCTGAAAGAAATTGCAAAAACAAAAAAAGTGAGAAAAAGCAAGATTTTCCGACGAAAATGAGTACAAGAGGTTGAGTGACATCCTGGAATTGAGAAAATCTCAGCTCTTAATAGAATATCTCATATTCATCCAACTTGCTAATCAGAATTTTTTTCATTTAAGAATTCTTTTTTAAAATTTTCGCAGTTCCTTGAACTTTTAGAGGAATATACCCTTTGAAGCTGATCTTACTTGAAGCATACAACTTTCAAACTCTGATCCTAAACTCAGAGAATTTTTGTAACAATTTTACTATGAAATCAACTTTTTGATCTTTTTGCTTTATTGCAAACATTTAAAAAATATCTCTGTGACAACATGTTGCAAGGAGAGTGTAAAACAGACAGAAAAAAAAACAAATCTGAAGTTCAAATGTACAAATATACGTAGTACAACGGTACACACGGGAAGATTGTATTGTTCAGTGGTAATTATATGTTGGTCTCTCTTGATAAGGAAATGAGGTCAATCAATTTGTTTCAAATCCTCATAAAAGTGAAACAAAAACTGTTGTTTACCATTAAATTTCAAATTGAAAAGTACATGCATCATACTTATTTAAAAGATAAATATTTTTTAAAAATCCGAACAAGGTCCGGACGGGCTGCTAGTTCAATATAATTCTTAATCACAAATAAGCACATGTTAAATACAAGATACTACATGTTGTACCAATTACAAAATATTTGTAGTAATTCATTTCGACTGCAAAAAAAATTGCATTAAATAGTTTTCTGAAAAAATCTATTTTTTTATTTCATTAGAATAATCATTTTGTTAACTATTTACCCAAGTCGGATTTATTTCTTGGACATCATTTATTAACACTTCTTCATAGTTTCCATACTCCATGAAGTGAACTACGCATGTTTTGCCTTCATCACCAACTGCGTGAATTACTGCTCGATAAAACTAAAACAATAGAAAGTAAGAATTAAAGTTATGAGAATAAAATTTGATACAAATAAAAAATACCCAGTTACACACTCTGAGTATTGTTTGGAACTAATTTGGTTTTTCTTAGCAGGGCGAGATTACCCAAAAGGCTCCGGAAGCTTGAGTTTCTCCTCAGAATTTTCACAGGCAAAAAATAACTAAACAACTGCTTAGAAAATTCGGTTTCTGCTTTTGAATATACTTCAAACATTAGAACTAACTCTAATGTTTGAAATAACTTTGTAAACAATTGTAAATGCTCCAAAAACTATTACATATTTACTAGCCACAAAAATTGATTAAATATATTTCTTTAAAACTTTGAACTTCAAAACAAAAAGGTATAATTTCTATTTAAATGGTAAGTTGAATTGCCCTTCAAGTGACTAAAAGAATTTCCTTTTTTTATGATCAACATTTTGATATGTTGCAGCATTAACTAATCTGAACATGCAGACAGTGGATTTTATCTAAATTAGAAATTTCTCATGATTGATAATTTATTAAAAGAATTAATGATACCACATTGCTTTTGTTTTGTACATATTTTTTCAGCTATGTTTAAACACAGGATACACTCACATTATACTAAAATATTTAAACATGATTTGATGAAAGAAAAGACTTAAATGGCATCTAGTAATATATTTTGAGATAGCCTTGTGCTTTTTCTCTTCCAGTTAAATATTAAATGCAAAATTAGAACTTATAACATATTATTCATTCTTTTCACAAAAATGTGAGGGATCAAATCTAAGAAGTAATAAAACATATAATATTTGGAAGTTGAATATTTTACAAAAGCATTTTTTACTTACTTTATTGTCTTCCCAATACTTAGCCATTACTTCAACACCACGTTTCAAAAATGGCTTTCCTGGAACGAAGTTCATTTTTTCACTCCGACTATCATAGCCATGTAATTTCACCTGTGAAACTCGATCTGTGAAAGCTTCAAAATCAAATTCCTTATTTTCATTTAGATATCTATTACTACCAACTTCTGATGGTTTAGGATTTTCACTAAGATATGAATTTTTTGAAAACTTTTTTGACGAGTTCATTCCATCTTGATTTTCATTAAATGAATAATCAGATTTTGCTTGAAAGTTACTTGGGTTTCGATTATTCTGAAAACTACCATTATTTTTATTCCTCTGGTCTGTTCTCTTATCCTTTGTAATGAACTGCCCTAAATTCAGAGTAGCACTAGCATTTCGAGTCCTTTGGGATTCGTCATTAGACCAGTCATTCTTGAAATTTTTATTAAATTTATCATCATTTTGATACCTGCCAGTTCTATTTGGAGATTGTTTATTTTGAAAACCATAATCTTGAAACTGTTTGCCAGTCTTTTCATAACTTGAAAAATTATTTGAGGAATTAGCATGGGTATGTGGTTCAGCTTCTTGTTTAAAACTATTTGGTTTCTAAAAAGCAAAATGTATTATAAGACAGAGTCATAAAAAAGTGAACATGATCAGGAAAATATTTTTAGCTACACGTCTAACATTAAATAAAACAAAAAAAATGGTCTGCTTAGATATGCATTAAGTAACATGGTATGGCAATTGGTTTTAATAAGCAATGTGATAAATTTAAATATCTTAAACTAGAATTTAATTCAAATTTAATTCTTACACAAACAGATTCAACATTTACAGTTATATAAATATATGAACAAGCATATTGCTTTTACTTCAGGTAAAATTTTAAAACCTATTAACAGGAAAAATCATTCAGGAAAACGAAATTTAGTGTATATCACAATAAACTCAACTTTATGGAGAAAAATATCAACATAAAAAAATTATCCTCAGGGAAAAAACAAACATTTAAAAAATTTAACAGGTTTAAAACAGGGTGTCTGTTGAAGTCTGTTATTATCCCAATAATTCCTGAATGGCAAGAGCTATCGTCAAAAAAGTTCTAGTCTAAGTCTAGGTACAGCAAAGTTGCTAAGTGCTATGAGACAAAGCCGCCATCAGATGGTAAACTTTGGAATTAGCCTTATTGTCTCAGAAATGGTATGAGAAACTGGAAAAAGTCAAATACAAAGTTGTTCAGAATTGTGAAACTACGAAAGAAAAGACATTTACTGCAATGTAAAAATAGTCTGTAAAATGCTCCTTTGTATAATTGCTTTCAACAAAACTACACTAACAGTGTGATGTATTCTTACCAAAAAAGGTCTAAGGGTACAGGTCAGGTAAACGAGAAGGCCATTCTGTACAACCACCATACCAACAACTTTCAGCTGTAATGCATTTTATAGCTACTTTTTTTAGCATTTCTGTGAGGAAGATGTCTTTGCTTTTTTAATTTGTTGCTGAACAACTTTGTGATTGACTTTTTACCTGTATCTCGTAATGTTTTTCAGATAATAACCACTAACTTTAAATTTTGTCACCAGGTGGCACTGTAAGTGGCCTCCTCGCATGACAACTTACTATATGTAGAACCAAATTTTATGACGATGGCTCTTACCGTTCAGAGATCATTGAGGTGGAAACGGACTTTAGCTGGCATCCTGTATATAATTGGTATGTAATTAACGTAAGCATATTGAAATATTGAAGAAAAAGTTGGCTGCTTTTGAGAATGAATTAGAAATTCCACGTTAGAGAACATTTATGGAACAGAAAATAAATAAATATTTGACCCATTACAAAATAAGAATATGCTAGTTCCATTTCAAAAATGCAAAATCTATATATATATATATATATATATATATATATATATATATATATATATATATATATATATATATATATATATATATATATATATAATCCCCAATGTAAGAAAATATTAACAATTTAAAATATCCATAAATACATAAAAAGTAGTCGAAAACTTTGTACTGCATAGTGAATAAAATATGACAACGTATATAAAGTACAAATACAAAATGAAAAAAGGTTAAAAAACCAGCAAACAGCTGTTTCGGCACTCTAAAATACAAATGCCATCATCAGTGCAAATAAAAACGAAGAGAGGTTCAACCCGACTAAAACACAGTCGAGGCAAACATTGGAATGAGAGACGAGTTGTAAAAGATATGAGAGCAGTACCGGAAACGATGACGTCAGGGTTACGTCAGAACTACAGAGGACAGTTGCACTCAGGAGAAAACGTCACGGACAAAAAATAAATCAAATAACAGACTTCCAAACATTAGGAAAAGGGGGAGTGCTAGACAAATCATTGACGATTAAATTAGCATTTTTCCATATGTAATATGACTCCCAAAAATCTAAATCATGAATGGATGAACACTCGTGAATAACTTTGGCGGAAGAAAAAATAAAATTATGGCCACAAGACCAACAATGTTGAGCAATAGAGGAGCGTTTGAGATCCTGTTTTTTGACGTAGTTTTCGTGTTCTTTTATCCGGAATTTGAGGGATCGTCGAGTCTGCCCAATGTAGGCTAATTTGCACTGGCAGGAAACACTATAAATGCCCCATTTGTCAAGGTTCTGAACAGGGTGTTTAAGCTGTGAAAATTTTAATTTATTAACAGGAGAAAAAGTGACGGAAAAATGAAACTTTTTTAAGATTTTGGCAATTTGTAGACTGATTTTAGGAAAAAGGGGTAAGACAACGGAACTCGAATAGTTCACAGGAGCAAGTGTTTGATTTTTGTTAGCTGAGCTACATAGCTTCTTATAAATGGTATCAATAATATCTGATGTGAATCCCCGATCAACCGCAATACCTCGTAGGTAATTCAGTTCTGATGAAAGTAAATTGGAATTTGAACAAATGGCTAAAGCACGGTAAATAAAAGATCTAAAAGCAGCCAATTTTTGTTTAGGAGGGTGAACGGATAACCTGTGGGGGGGAAGAGAAACAGCAAAGGGTTTACGGAAAACAGTAGTTGTAAACATATTGTTATGACGAGTGATGGACACATCAAGAAAAGAAAGATGATTTCCAGATTCCAATTCAACAGTAAATTGAATATGTGGGTCAATAGTATTTAGGATGGATAAAAGGTTATCAAGGTCACTGACAGATGAGTCCAAAAGCACAAAAATGTCGTCAACGTACCTGACGTAAAAATCAAATTGTATAATTTTAAATAATTTAAGTTCGAAATAGCGCATGTACAAATCACTTAGAATTGGACTCAAAGGGTTGCCCATAGCAAGACCTTCAGTCATACGGAAAAAATTACCGTCGAAAATAAACGTGTTTAGTTTTAAGCAAGAACGTGTTAAATTGCATAATTCATTGATCTCAAAATCGGAAAAGTGATGTTCAGTTAATCTCATTTTAAGGCAGTCTAACGCACCTTCAACAGGCACGTTAGTGAAGAGTGATTTCACATCAAAAGAGGCCATTCTATGGTTATTTAGCCGAAAAATTCGAAGTTTGCGAACAAAGTCAAGAGAGTTCCGAACAGTAAAACAATTGCTGGAAAGAAGAGGTGAAAAAACGGAAACTAAAAATTTGGCCAATTTGTAAGAAGCACTACCAATGTTGGAAACAATGGGACGGAGAGGAATGAGTGGAACAGACTCTCTGCCAAGACAGGAGGTCTTGGCAGAGAGCTGCTTTTTATTCAAACAAACACAAATCAGTACTTAATAAAAAGTTAACCAGTTTATGTAAAGTTTCTTCTAATCTTACAACTTATAACTTACCAAAAGTTAATGTTAATGCTGTCGTCAATCTTTCAGATGTTTCCTTAAATTCTGTTCAAGTTTGCTTTAAAATTCAATAGTAATTTTGCGGCCCCATCTAAACCGTCGTTTCCTCTTTTAATTGCTCCGGTCGAAAAGGCCTTGAAATTTAGTGCTTTAAGTTCCACACAGAAGGATTCAATCCGTCATCTCATTTCTAACAACATCAACTTCAATTCACAGTTCCATAACAACAAGCTATATAATGTAACTCGTACCGTAAGAGATTTATGTGCTAACTCTGATTTAGTCATTACAAACGCTGATAAGGGGGGCCAAATTGTTGTTCTAAACAAAAAAGATTATATCAACAAATGCAATAACTTAATTTTAGACGGGCCATATGAAAAAATCAAACAAGATCCTTGTGGTAAAGAATTAAAAACTATCAGTAACGCCATTAAGTCATCTCCGTTGATTCCAGATTTTCACAAAAAACGCTTGATTCCTTCTGTTGCACAATGTTCCAGATTCTACGCTTTGTCTAAAGTGCATAAACCACTCATTCCTCTCCGTCCCATTGTTTCCAACATTGGTAGTGCTTCTTACAAATTGGCCAAATTTTTAGTTTCCGTTTTTTCACCTCTTCTTTCCAGCAATTGTTTTACTGTTCGGAACTCTCTTGACTTTGTTCGCAAACTTCGAATTTTTCGGCTAAATAACCATAGAATGGCCTCTTTTGATGTGAAATCACTATTCACTAACGTGCCTGTTGAAGGTGCGTTAGACTACCTTAAAATGAGATTAACTGAACATCACTTTTCCGATTTTGAGATCAATGAATTATGCAATTTAACACGTTCTTGCTTAAAACTAAACACGTTTATTTTCGACTGTAATTTTTTCCGTATGACTGAAGGTCTTGCTATGGGCAACCCTTTGAGTCCAATTCTAAGTGATTTGTACATGCACTATTTCGAACTTAAATTATTTAAAATTATACAATTTGATTTTTACGTCAGGTACGTTGACGACATTTTTGTGCTTTTGGACTCATCTGTCAGTGACCTTGATAACCTTTTATCCATCCTAAATACTATTGACCCACATATTCAATTTACTGTTGAATTGGAATCTGGAAATCATCTTTCTTTTCTTGATGTGTCCATCACTCGTCATAACAATATGTTTACAACTACTGTTTTCCGTAAACCCTTTGCTGTTTCTCTTCCCCCCCACAGGTTATCCGTTCACCCTCCTAAACAAAAATTGGCTGCTTTTAGATCTTTTATTTACCGTGCTTTAGCCATTTGTTCAAATTCCAATTTACTTTCATCAGAACTGAATTACCTACGAGGTATTGCGGTTGATCGGGGATTCACATCAGATATTATTGATACCATTTATAAGAAGCTATGTAGCTCAGCTAACAAAAATCAAACACTTGCTCCTGTGAACTATTCGAGTTCCGTTGTCTTACCCTTTTTTCCTAAAATCAGTCTACAAATTGCCAAAATCTTAAAAAAGTTTCATTTTTCCGTCACTTTTTCTCCTGTTAATAAATTAAAATTTTCACAGCTTAAACACCCTGTTCAGAACCTTGACAAATGGGGCATTTATAGTGTTTCCTGCCAGTGCAAATTAGCCTACATTGGGCAGACTCGACGATCCCTCAAATTCCGGATAAAAGAACACGAAAACTACGTCAAAAAACAGGATCTCAAACGCTCCTCTATTGCTCAACATTGTTGGTCTTGTGGCCATAATTTTATTTTTTCTTCCGCCAAAGTTATTCACGAGTGTTCATCCATTCATGATTTAGATTTTTGGGAGTCATATTACATATGGAAAAATGCTAATTTAATCGTCAATGATTTGTCTAGCACTCCCCCTTTTCCTAATGTTTGGAAGTCTGTTATTTGATTTATTTTTTGTCCGTGACGTTTTCTCCTGAGTGCAACTGTCCTCTGTAGTTCTGACGTAACCCTGACGTCATCGTTTCCGGTACTGCTCTCATATCTTTTACAACTCGTCTCTCATTCCAATGTTTGCCTCGACTGTGTTTTAGTCGGGTTGAACCTCTCTTCGTTTTTATTTGCACTGATGATGGCATTTGTATTTTAGAGTGCCGAAACAGCTGTTTGCTGGTTTTTTAACCTTTTTTCATTTTGTATTTGTACTTTATATACGTTGTCATATTTTATTCACAATTTAAAATATCATTCTAAATTATCATTAAAAAAAATCACAAAGAATTGACCATGAACAATAACATTAGAGTTTAAAAGAGTTCCTGATGGGGACATATTATAAGGAATGGGGTTGTTTCCTTCAGTCACAAGTACTACTTTTGGTCACTGAAATTGATAGAATAAGCAAAAAAAAAACTTGGACCCAGAAAATACTTTTATTTTCCCAACAGTTATTTTTTAAATTTTTTAAATGTCCGATTTTTCAAACAATGCGTGGTCTTTATGACATCACACATGATGCACTTTGGCACATCTTTCTATTGTGTTTCCACGTTACGATATTCAAAAAGCAAATTAAATAATTGTGCTCTATGCTTGATATCAACCATATCGTTACCAATGCACGTGAGTAAAGATACAAATTAAATATTTTGCTCTGTGAATGGCAACAGTGAATGGCATTTCATCATTTGTGATATCATCCGCAGAAGCCCAAACAATGAAAGCACACCAATTAAAGTAATTTTTTAAAAATATGAAACTTAAACAATTATTTAAAAAATGGTTTTTAAAGCATGCTCTTTCCGAAAAAAAAAATACTTTTGAAATTTTGGAAACAACCCCATTCTCCAGACATTTTCTTGTGACATTGCTATCTTCCCAGCAAAAACAAAAAAATTATCAAAAGAAAGAAATAAAATAATTGCTTTTACACATTTAGACTAAAGTTTTGGACAAAAGAACATGAATAACATTCATTTTTTGTGAAGACTTACAGAGACTTCTTTCCCACCACCAAAGACTTTAGCTTTTGTTTCTTTAACTCTTGAAACTTCAGCAATATTTGCCATTCTCTGTTGTTTGAAAATAGCATTTTCTTTAGCCTCTTTTGCATCTTGTTCAAGTGATTTAAAGTTACCTACGGAAGTTTTTCAAAAGCACTTATTATTGGGTGAAAGTCATGGAGAAAATCATAACAAGATAATAAATATAAACTATTATTTTTCTCATATAAATAAAGTAAGAATTGATATTAATTTCTCACTTGCAGCTTTTGATGGCTTAGAACCAATAATTGGTTTTCCAAATGGAATCCATGGAGGGGGGCCACTTTCATCCAGGTCTTCTTTAGTACGTACGTGAGAAGCCAAACGCTGGAAAATTAGTAAACAGTATAAGCATAATATATTACAAGATTAATAAAACATCTTATACTACACAGTTAGCTAGATGTGCATTTTGCTTTTTACACCAAGAAACCTGCCTTTGTTATGGCCCTTTAAATAAATTTGACAGTGGCATAAAAATTATTTAATTCAATATCTCTATCTTTGTACAGTGATCCAGAAATTTATGTGTGTGTGTTGTTTTCAGATTTGGATTTCTTACAGGGCAAGAGCTATGAAAAAATTTCTCTGACTTTTCCCTGATTAAGTTCACCAAATTTCCCTGATTTAAGTTACCAATGAAAATGGTTTCCTTTCTTTGCCTTACTTGAAAACCATTGGATATTAAATAAAATGTAGCTTTTAAAATGTTTTAAGCTTTTAATTAAAAATACTAGCTGCGTGCCCGGTGTTGCACTGGCTACCAAAAAAAAAGACAGAGATGTCCAGTTGATGTTTTTGTATTACTCTGACATCAGTTTCTAACGCGTTAAGGAATAAATAAAAGCGGGTAATGCAAGGTACCATGGTTGCAAAACACCACTATAGCATATTTTTTGCAAAAATCTTATTAATAGTTATCAATGATACAAATTATGAGTATTTTCAATTAGCACAAAAGATGAAGATTTATGCATTATCAACTATAATCTGTGCTATCGTTAAACTGAATTACATCTGATAGACCATTTTTTACCTGAAATATTTATGTAGCATACAATCAGCTTTTTACATAAAATGACACATACTGTTTGGTTGAATATGTGAAACTAAAGCACCAAGACTTAACAAATACCAATAAGCAATTTAATATCAATTCATCAGATTTCAATTAAGCTTTAGTTAAAATCCTTTTAAACAATATTTTTTTTTCAACTCTGTTTCACTTGAAGAAATCCAAACAATCTTAATTAACGTGTTCTTTTAACAATACAAATTGTATCGTTTCATATGCTGAAAATAGTTAAGAGCGTTGGCTGTAGAAAAGAAAAAGGGTAAACGATAAAAAAGGTTATGTCCGAATACAGCAACCAATTACCCGGTTGGTTGTTTTGATTACGTCAGTCCCACTGAAACAATTGTTAAAATGTTATTTATTAACACAAATGTAAAATGGCAACAGAAAGAAATAGAAATCATTACTTAGAATAAAAGAGAAACAAAGCTAATTTACAATAAATTTCTAAAAGAAAAAATTGCTTTAAAGAGTAGTTTTAGGATTTATGTATCAGAATGAAAAAGAAATTAAACTAATTTAAAGTAAAATTCTAGAAGGAAACTTTGTTCTAAGATTTGGACAGCAGCCAAAAAATTCCCTTTTGAAACAATTAAAATTCTATTTGCTCACATGCAAAATGGCAACAGGAAAGAAATAAAAATTCCTGAATAACGTAATGTTAATTAATGTTTTAAATGTTAATGACTTTGATGTTAATTAAAGCCATAAAATTACGAGATTGGTCTTATTGTTTTCTTTGGAAAATTTCAATTAGATTGGTATCTGGTTTGACTCTCGACTCGCCGTGGTTCTCGAGAAATTCAATCTTCAGACAGACAGACAGACGGACGGGAACAGATTTTAATACTAAGAATATTTTGTAAAGGTGCTCCGTTTTTTAGCAAAACTAGTATATTAAATTACCAACAGGGAAATATTATAGGAAATTTAAAGCAAATACTTGACCTCCAGTAATCAGCATGAGATTTCTAAGAAATTATTAAAACCACTCCTAAAGACAGATATAATCATGATAAAACTAAAAAGTTTATATGGAAATAATTTTGAACTAAATTTTCAAGCAGTATAATTATTGCTGCAAGAATAACAAGTGATAGTGAAAGTACAGAAGTAATGTGATTTTACTTACGTCAATAATAGACATATGTATTTAAAACAAATTGAAACCTTTTAGCAATCAATCATATTCAGCTATTCCCTAATCAAGAACTTAGGTTTTAATTAATGAATACAGCACTTTAACTATTAAAGATAAATAAATAATAAAATCATACCATAAATAAACTACTAAAAATAATAAAATTACTTATGTACACAAGGTAACACAATTTCAAATGATTTCATTATTTGTGGGGAAAAAAAACCTTAGGTTACTTTTGTAACAAACAACATTGAAATGCAAAAAAAAATCAATTAATTTAAAAATATGTGCATACAACTTGATTTTAAAATAAAGAACTTTTAAAGTATGAAAAAACCCTTCATTCATAATCAGCGGTGACAGTAAATAATAAAATGGCAAAAAACAAAGTTAATTTGTATTTTCATTCAATTTCAGCAAATTAAATTTAAAACGTGAAGAAGTAATAACTTTTAAACTTTTATCAGTATTAATTTTAAAAACAAATAACTCTTCAAAATTGTGATTACAAAATGCTAATTAATTCAAGATAATGAGTAAAGGCAAGGGAGCTGAGGCATTAATGATGGCTGTCACTTTGTCTGTAGGGTTGTTTATTTTAAATAGCATGGAATGCATGAAAGGAAAATTCAAGCTACGTAAAATAAACAACTTGACAGACACAGAAGCAATGGTTAACAAGTTAAAAATCAATATTTTGACATTGAGGAAAAAAGATGCACAAATATGCGACAAAGTATAATTGCACCTCATTAATTAAAAATTTTTTTAAACTGATAATTTGGGGGGAGGGGAGGGAATGCATTAAAACTACATTTTCTGGCCTGTTGAAGAATCAATGCATTTTATTAGCACAGCACAGTGGTATTCCCACAGGGCAGTGTTTGGAAGTAGCCTGCTACGAGTAGCAACGCTACTGTAGTAGCTACAATTTTTAGTAGTTTGTAGTGTAGCGCTACTTTTTAAAAAAAGTAGTGCGGTGAGTAGTTCGATACAAAAAATAGTAGTTTGTAGCAACTTCTGGAAACTACTTTTAAATAAATTTAAAATAAAAAAATCAAGGTTGAAATCATTTTGATTGGTGCATATTTCACACAAGTACATCAGTGGATGCAATGGGAAAACTATGAGCTGATCTCAGGCTCAGCATATCATTTTGACGCCATACGTTCTGCCTGTTTGACGCCATTAGTTTGTTTAACATCATAATTTTCATTTTTTCCCAATATTTATATTGAATAGAGCTTGACTTCAAAAGAAAAGTATATGAATCAGCGATAACCGCCGATTTAGTAACTCTTTTGTCTTTTTCTCGCTGTGGAGAATGTCCCATGGATGAACGTTTTAGATTTCATAGAGATTGTTGTTCCAATCCTGTAAAAGCTCTTATTTCGCGAAAATGAAGATACCGGTGATTTCGCGAGAAAAAAATTTCCTGAATTTTATCTATATGAACTGACCGAAAGTAAAAAACAAAAATATTTCTTAGGGCTTAAATTTTTGTAATTACGACAGGCACGCGAAAATAATTGTTTTTTTAGTATTCACCAAATAAAGAAGCTACTGTAAATGTTATAGAACAGGATGATTTGAACTGCCCTCGCTTATATAAGAGTATGATAACGGACATTTTTGAAAATAAGAAGAAAAAAAAAAAGATAATTCTTAGTAACATTCTATGTTCAGATGAGCTAATTTATCAATCTAAACCATTTTTTGTTTAATCCTCTTACAATGTGGGTATGGTGTATTAAGGCGTCCCAAAAAAATATGAAATTGGTTTTTCAAGTCGCACACCCTGTTATATTTTTCTTTTTACGTCAAAACAATCGTAAAAAAAGTTGCATATAAATTGAACAACCGCAACTAGTGGCGACTTTTGTCCAAAAGTGTGAACCAGCACTTGTAATGCTAGGCCAAACTAAAAAAAAAAAAAAAAAACCTTTTTTTTTTAGAAACTCGAAATTTTTGTTGATAAAACGTTGCCCCTATACACTAGGCATGCACCGATAAGCAAATTGGCCGATTACCAATTAATTGGCTGTTGATAATCCGCCAATTAATCGACAGAGTCAATTAATGATCATATTAATTATTTCTCCATTGCTTTTTTTTCTTTTATAATTTCTACCTAAGAAATAGCTATTAGTTTATTTCTAAAAGATGGTTTATTTTTCTCCACTTTTCAATTTTTTTCAAAATAATTTCATAATTTCATCTAATTTCTCTTTGCCAATTTTCAAATTAGTGACAATAAAATTACATTATGTTAACTAACATGAACTAGCACTTTTAATTCAAATTTATTTTTTGATTATTAGTAGCCATTTAATCCAACTTTTATTCTTTATGAAAATTATAAGGGTTGTGTTAAAGGAGAAAAGTATCGACACATGAAAATTGTTGCAATGTTGTATAGTTATTCAAATCAGAAAAAATAAATGAAACAATAACATTACTTCAACAATCAGTTTATAAAAAAAACAATAATAATAATAAAGTGTGTTCATATTTTTTAATTAAATGATATTTAATAACAATTAATTTTTTTGTTGCATCAAAAACTAATAATTTAATGAAAGTAAGTTTCAAAATGTATGATGTAATCATATGTATAGTTACAATTAACAAAATAACTAAGAGAAAAAATGTTGTGTCATCTAAAACTGGGGTTAGTTTATTGTAACACATAATTACAAAATGATCCTGATTTTCTATAAGAAATAAAACAAAAGTATTAAAAAGCCTTTTTTTTGCGTTCGATGGAGTATAGAGGAGATTTCAATAGGATCATATACACATTTGATTATTTCTGTTACATTTCTGTCCTTCAAAACGTAAATGGAAATAATATAAAACGGAAAGTAGCTGCAAGGCAGGTAATGTGAGGAGAAGAGCCTGGGATAAGATAAATATGACTTGATATCGATATGAAAAAAAATTCATTTTATTTATTGCAAATTTGTGGTTGGAGAGAGGGGGCGGGGGGAGGTGAATTTCTTAATCCTGTTTTTCACATTGCAATTTAAAATCCTGTAACTTAGTCAGTCATAATAGTGTCATGTGAATATGAACTGTGAGGGTTATTCATTAATGCTTATTTCATTCAGTTTTACGCACTTTCTATATTTGTTTTGTTTTTACTTTCTACACTTTCATATTACTTGTAACAGTAATGTTTGCAGAAAATTACATTAATTTATTGTTAATAAATCTATTCATCACATACTGTTGATGGTCTACTTGAAAAGAAAAATATTTTGGAAAATATATTTTTCTCTGATTAATCGGCAAAATTTGGCAGATTATAAATAATCGGCAAAGTGGCTGATTAATTGGTGCATCCCTGCCCTATACCTCACATGCAACACAAGAACATTCATTCAAATTAAAAAAACATTTGGGTATCCCACACTTGGCCTAAAATTTATAATTTTCTTCAAAAATTTATTTTTTCCATACATATTTTTAAAAACGTAAGGGAAATTTTACGAAATTATCAAGCTGAAAAATATAAACAGTAAAGTAGATAATTAACGTTAAATAGAATCTTTTGCTTTCCTGTGATATTTAAGTCTTCCACATAGTATACTTAAAGATAAAGATTTTTTCAAGGTTAAGTTAAATTTTTCATTTTAACTATTTTTTTTTTCGTTTGCTATTGTTGATCTGAAAATGTGCTTGCTAATAATTTTTGAATTTGATATTTTATTCAAAATTTATATGTAATTTTTTAAAAGATAAATTTAAAAAAAAAGGGTTTTGAAGAAAATTGGAAATTTTAGGCCAAGTGTGGGATATCTAAATGTTTTTTTTAATTTGAATAAATGATTTCGTGGTACATGTGGGGTTGGCGGAATAGGGGGTCAACGTTTTATCAACAGAAATTTCGAATCTAAAAAAAGTTTTTTCTTTGATTTGGCCCAGCATGAAAGTGCTGGTTAACGTTTTCATACGCAGGTCGGCAGGGTATTTTTTCACAATTTTTTAACATAAGAAGAAAAATATAAGAAGGTATGCCACTTGAAAAATTGACTTTCATATTTTGTGGGACACTGTAGTGTGCTTTTTATTTACTTATTTTTTTTGAAAAGTAGCGAAGTAGCAACTACATTTCAAAAGTAGTTTGCAGTTGCTACATTTAAAAAAAAAAAGTAGTTATAGCTGTAGTTAACTACATTTGTAACAGAGTAACTGCCACAGGGTATACTCTATATACTCTATATACGTTGTATACTCTCAAAGTTTTTAGACACATAGTGCATACCTTCAAGCTCTAAGAATTTTCTTTTTATGACAAACAGTGAAACCTGTGTAAGTTGACCACTTGCGGTGCACTACTTTAGGGATCAACTTAATGAGGTTGAATTATATGATATAGATCTAATTCTGTGCCCGAAAATAGCAGTCAACTTAGACAGGTGGACAACTTACAAGGGTGGTCAACTTTACAGGTTTTACTGTATTATGTATATAATTGCATACACATATTGTGCGTAATGGATTACTGGGAGTATACCCTCAGGAAAATTGATGGGAACATCACCGGCACAGCTTTCTTACCAACTGAACTAATAGGCTTCCACCTCGAGGTGCTATACACAAAAGCTATGTGCAACAAAGTGACAAAATAAATTGAAATCAATGCCTCTACTTTGTTCAACTGTTCAAAAAATTTATACTGTGATTTACCACGCAAAAATTAATGTTTTGTTTCCAGAACTTACGTTTAAAATCATCCATGGAATTTATAGAAATTTGGATTAGAATTCTTCTAAAGAAAATGAGTCATTAAACTAAGTTTTTTTTGGTCTATGGGGGTTCTAATTCATGACCTTCACAATATTAGCAGAAAACTTTAACTGGATCAATGGGCTTCTGTTTTGGGTTGCTTTACATTAAAGAAATCCTTAATGGGCAGTTCTCAAAAGGTGGGAGCAAACACTTTGAAGTTTTAACACTGAATAACTTTTATTTTAATTCACTCAAATAGTTTTGAGTAAAATTATAATACTGTACAAAGACAAGAATTGACATAAATTATGGAAAAAATGCTCTTCAAATACCCTTAAAAAATGTTTTCTTTGCTAAAAGGCACAATTTTGGATATTCAAAAGTTAACTGAGCAAGTATACCATCAAAAAATTTTTTTAAAATTATTTCCATATGTTTCAAAATAAATAAATAAATAAAATAAAGGGTATGAATCTCAAACTAAACAATTTTTTGATAATATTTTCCACAAATGACAAAAGTAAAGACAGATTATTTATTTTGTAAACGATTTTAGAAAAAAGTAAGCTGGAATTTTGATGTATGTCCAAAAATCACGATCAGGACAATGCTATTATTTGAGAACTAAGTATAAGATGTTTATGTTTTAAAAATATTTTCCAATCCTCAAAATCAATTCTTAATTGTTTTAAAGAGTTTTCATATGCTTTTAAGCAGTATCTTTGAAGCAAAATCATTTTTCCAAAACATACATGTAAGATTTCCAAATTGCGTTACGATCTAGACACCAATAATCCTGTCCATTTATTAATTATTATAAATGATCTACTGTCTTATAACTGTGATAAAAAATGTTATTATAAAGTTAATTTCATTAATTCATTGGTATTATGCATAATCAACACGTTATATTATGAACATTACATAAATAACAGGAGAAACACACGTTCCCCATTGTTACAAACACATTTAAGTAAACAAAACGGCGGAAGCTCATAACTCTGCGAAATTTCAAACATGATTATCTGTTATTTTACTGATATTTTGGATGAAATGTTTTCAAATTTTGACGAGAAACGAGCATATAAACGGCAATTCTTTAAGAAACAGTTCTTCAATGTTCTAATTCATGTATAGCCTGGAGCAAAGGAGAGTCAGAGGGGACATGATTCAGTTATTTAAATTTATCAAAATGAAAGATGTAAATGGATTAAATTTTTGCGGGGAAAGCAGGACAAGGGGTCATTGTTTTAAGCTATTTAAATCTCAGGCTAACTTGGAAATCAGGAAAAACTACTACTTTAGCAGGGTCGTGGGCACTTGGAATAGCTTACCGGAAGAGGCGGTAATGAGCGAGGGAGTGGATAGCTTTAAGAGGGCCATTGATCTTCATTGGGGACTAATTAATTGACTAGGACCAGCCTAGCTGGGCCCAGAGCCTGTTGCTGGTCGTCACATTTGTATTTGTATTTGTATTTGTAATATTCAGGCATTTCACTTCTTTGCACAAAAATCGCCAAACTAACCCCGACTGGCGACAACTCACGGTGTACGATAAGCAAAGGGTTACCAGTGAGGAATTCCCGTTTTTGTCAACTACGTCAATTTTGGCGACTTTATCACTTGCGCTGGCGAAATGGATGGGGGGGGGGGGTCGCATTTTGCGAACCCATAACAAAATTTTATTATTTAAAGACCAGTATATTAAGTCATTCAAGTGCTTCATTAATCCTTTATTTTTTACTAGTGGTACCCGCACGGCTTCGCCCATAATAGCAAATTAAAAGGTCTTTTGGTTCGCCTGTATATTTACAAATGATGTGTAGTGAATTTTCTCGCCAATTGGCTTGTGCCCATGTTACGGTTCCACGTTATGATAATTTCGTAATTTATTCGTCCATCTTATGATATTTTTTTTTCTTAAAATTGGAATAGAAAAAGAACAAAATCGAATTTTCGAAAAATCGCTTCGAGGTGCACACCTCCATGCTACATACTAACTTTGTGGCAAATTTCATGAAAATCGGCCGAACGGTCTAGGCGCTATGCGCGTCACAGACATCCTACAGACATCCAGACATCCTCCGGACAGAGAGACTTTCAGCTTTATTATTAGTAAAGATTGCAAAATTTAAAAATAGATAAAATTTTCACTGGAAAAGTTTGAAAATTGTGAAACTTACATTATGATGATGTCAAAATCTGTTACCCATTGGATGATTATGTCCAAAATCTGTGACCTACCGATCGACCATTAAATTTGCTATTTAATGATTTTTATGAATACCTGCTGTCATTTTATGTTTTTCTATAATATTCTAGGTGTACATATTAAGCAATAAAAACAAAATTGATGTCAAATTTGAAAATTTAAAAAATTGCTCAGAATTAATTTTGTTGCCTTCACCCCTTTGAGAACTTATATAATATAAAACAAACTAGACGACCCGTGCGGAACTCCACACTGTGCTTCGAATCGTTTCATAAGGCATTTCACTCTTTAAAAATTTCATAGAAAGAATATTATGAAGAAGAACCGAAAAAAATAAGGGCACAACAGAAGGCATGTAATTTGAAAACATCAGTAACAAAACCTCATTAAATACTACGCTGTGATAATTTGATCATCGCTTACCTTTTGGTTGAATGTTTCAATGCAAACATAAATATTATTAAAAGTGTGACTGAGTGACTTGTGAAAAAGTAGTAATTTTGAATGTGAAAAAACAGGTTGTGACAAATACAGTCCTGCCCATGTGAGCATCTGACAGAAAAAAAAGAAACATTAAAGAGATATTTATTGGCACGGATTCGAACTGGCGACATTCTGATTCACAGCACGACACTCCAACAAACCTAGCAATTGCACCTTCCTTTTCGAATGCTATTAATTGAAGGAATGAGTAATAAAAAACAGCAAAAAAGCTTTTTGCCGAAAAAAAAAATAAGATCATGCGTCTATATTTTGTAATTAGTCAGCATGATAAGATTTAAAATTATTCGTAAAACATGGAATTTGATTAAAGAATGAGGAAGATGTCACGTAGCGATTGAAACAAACATTCTAGAGAAGTAATAAATTCGATTGAAAATAAGTGTTTTTATTTTTGAATATTGAACAATTTCCCATAGCAGGTTGTTTTAACTGTTACGGATTAAATGCTCGCACATGTTTTTCTTTTATTCGAACACTTAAAATTTGAAACCAAAACCAGTTGAACTGAGTCCGTTTTTTACGTGTAATTTTTCGAACAAAGACAAAATGTGTTTTTTTTTTTTTAGCCGAAAGAAGATTAGTAGAAAATGATTTCTTACTAATAAAGTTGATAATAATTTTAATGTTTTGTATCATATTTGAATAAATAATTAAAGTTTTACTGGGTGAAACTCGTAGTTTCAATTTTGCGTAGTATTTTTTCATTTGTACAAAAGATCGAACACTGCTATTAGAAAAATCTACATTTCAGCATACAGTGAAAATGTTTTTCTGCACAAAAAGGATTCTCTTGAGGCAAATCTAATACTTTTTTATGCTTACATTATTCTTAGTGGTCTGGACGGAGTCAAAGCTTTAAAAAAAGGAAGAACACCCTTCGATTAACAGTCAACTTATCTGAATGATAACTGTAGCCTGCATAAAGGAGTTGAAACACCAAGTAACATTCCCGTTGCATTAATTTTATTACGTGTGTTATCTGTTGTATGTTATGAGTACATGTAATGCGTAATATTACTGTAAATTTGCTTTTATGTCGGACAGCCCGAGCTCGCCAGAAGTTCAGATAGTTTATAGCCATACGCTCTAACTAAAAAAAAAAATTATCAATTTAACCGAACAACTAAGTCCAGTGCTTTAAGGCTTTATTCAAAAAAGACACACACATAGGTTAATTTTATTTTTTTTTTCTTGCCGAAAGAAAGATCTCGCATACAGATAGAAAAATAATCCACAAAAATAATAAAAAGGTAAGATATTGAAGAGAAGTGTTTTTATTTTTGAAGATTTTTACAATTTAATATCACAAGCTGCTTGAACCGTTATGGCTTAGATGGCAGCACGTGTTCATCATTTAACAGCACGGTTAAAATACAAAATATTTTGAACTAAGTTCTTTTTTAAGCGTAGTTTTTCGAATGTAGTAAAAATGTGATAGGATTTTTTTTTTTTTGCAAAAAGAAGAAAAAATATATATTTTACCCTTCAAATTGAGGTAGTAACTTTTTTATTTGTACAAAGAGTTAAAAACTCATTAGAAGAATCTGTATTTCAATATACGATTTATTATTTTTTTTCTGAACAAAACACAATTCCATTGTAGTCTGAAAACTTGAACCTGATTTTCGCTTACATTATGCTTTAATTTTCTTACCGAAGCCAAAGTTTTAAAAAAAAATCCTTACAATTAAGAGTCAATTTAGCTCTATGTTGCAGCAAGTTTTCATAACAGCAAGGAGCATTTAAATCTCATTTATTCTATTCCCTCACATTTGTTATTCATTGTTATTAAGTGTTTATGTTATGCGCAATATTTCTCTAATTTTTTGATGCAGATTGTCCGGACGTGGGCCCGAACACTCATTCTTCTGGTTACGAGGAGATCGCTCTGCCGATCAAGCTATTCAGCTCTGCCGGTCGTAGTGCAAGTTAAAGTTATAAATTTAACCGAAAACGTCATTCTGGTTCTTTAAAACAGGTTTTTGATTGAAAAAAACAATTTTTAGACCGTGGGTCTATTTTTCGTCGGTAGCCAGCATGATAAGCTTTAAGATAAGGTGTAATTCAAAGAAATCGATCAAGAATTGAGGAAAATCTGGCGTAGAAACCAAAAACAGGCTACAGAAATAATATATAAGGATAACACTCTTTTTGATAAAACAGCCAAAATTTGAATTTCCTGTTTGGTTTTCACAGAAAGTGGGGGAAAAATCTTTTAAAATGATGACTGAAGAAATTCAATAAAATATTCAGGGAGTTATGGCATTTTCACAAAAAAATTAATAAATAAAAAGAAAAACACCTTTAAGAAATAATATAAATGATTAAATAGAGTTCTTAGAAAATTAAGATTCTATGTTAATCTTTTCACTAGCAAAAAAAAATATTGCTTGGACACTAAAAGACATTTGAATCCTGAAGATAACAGGTTGAAATATATTTTTAGAATGAAAATCTGTATATATTTTCTTGAAAATTTGAAATTCAGAGTAATGACATATAACGAGCAATGTAACGAAATACATTAAATAAATATTTTTGCTTGAACTAAAATAAGAATCCACATACACGGCATAGTTCCCATTTTTCAACCATGACTGCAACACATCCACCAAGCACAGAAAACTGGTTTTCAGCTAATAACATAAAGCCATTCTGCATTGGAATTTTTCCTGGCTTCAAATATATTTTTGTCCCTGGAGGAGTATCCATCCTAATAAAGTAAAAAATAGTTCAAGTGAAAAATAGATAAAATCTTTTCAAAAAAAAAAAAAAAACTCTTTTACTATGTAATTTGAAGAACTTACGTAATTGTCTTCCACTGACCCCATTGGAGACAATTTATGTATGTATTGCCATCCGTCAAAAGAAGTCTCAGAATTGATGGAGCTCCTGATCCATATTCATATTTAGGAGCAGAAGCATTTTTTATTTTTTGTATTTGTAGCACTCCCCCACCAGTAATCTATAACAGTACTTATAATCAAATCTCAAAATTCAATTAAAATACATGCAGTTTCAATTAATTAAATAAATTAATCTTAAATCAAACTTACAAAATCTAATTTTCCCCTTGAAACATCTTCAGATAAAAAGTTATCTCCGATTTCTCGTAAATCCATCTGTAAAAATACCACAAGATAAAAATATATGTAAATTTAAATGAATCCATGCATGAAAGTGAAATGAAACGTTTGCCATTTCAATGTAACACATGGTGCCGTGGTAAAACATTTTTTTTTATGGTTGAGATTGTGGGTTATTGTTCGTATGTGATTTTTATTTATATTTTTTTTTTCAGTTGTGCTGCTATTTTCAATGAATTAAAAATTATTTGACTGGCTACCGACTCATTTGATCGCCAACTCATACAATTGCTTCTGTGATATTTTATGAATCCATTTTAATGTGTGTTTTTAACTATACATAAAATCTTAAGGATTGAAATATTTAAGAAATTGCATTTATGTGTCACATAGTTAGACTGATGAATTATGTTATAGATATATGTTTGAATCATATTGAATTATTTTAGGATGAAAGTGATTTTTTTTTCTATTTATGATCGATTTTATATTGCACTGACTAACCGAATGATTACGCATTGCCTTATGTGGAGAAAATGAGTTTTCAAAACGAAGTTGTTTGTTTAAAATTTTTCCCTTTTTGCATTTGATCTATATTTTGTTCATGAAATGTGCCAATGATAACAAGAAGTAAATTAGCTGCTACTGCCAATCAAACATCATCACCAATCAATTCCTGTAATATCATATCATCTAATATGTCTTTGGCAAATGCCCTACCCTCTTTCTTCAGTCTGGAGAGTGAGTGTGTGAAAAATTTGATTTTTCAAATCTCGGATGTTGCTGAGCTTGAAAAATGGACAGCTGAGAAAAAATTAATTTTCTTAAAATTGAATCTTAAGAATAAAGCCCTAGATTTTTTAATGAATGATCCTCGTGCAAACTCGGCAAAATAGTTTGATGATTTAACTAAAGCTTTGGTCGAAAAATTTTCTATCACAACTAATTTTTCACAAGTGCAGGAAAACTTCTCCAATGTAAGGCAAAAGCCTAATCAATCAGTGTCTGAATTAATTGAACAGATTGAAATTTCTGCCATAAAGTACATTAACATAGAGACTCCCTCAAAAGAAATTCAAGAGTTAAAGGAGAACTTAAAATTTTCCAAACTTTTAGAGGCATTAAGGGGGGATATCAAAGTCAAGGTTCAGAAACTTGGTCCAACTAACTTTGAAGAAGCTGCTAAATTTGCCAAAAACATCGAAAGTGCACTGAACTCTGATGATTACAGCATCTCAAACATTAATTGTTGTTGAAATACTGAACTACAAACATTGTTGCAAAATCAAATCGAAACAAACAAACAAAAATCTTGACAGAACAATTAAACAAAATCGAACAATGGTCAGTTCAGGTCAATAACACACATCAGCAAAACCTGTCTGGCACCTCTTGGGCAAACCCAGCAGTGCAGGAATTTGTTCCTGGCCCCATCTCAATCTCAACAACTTTCAGAATAACAAAATAGTGTGTCACATTTGTGGGAAACCACACCTCACAACCCAGTGTTGGCATTACTCAACCAACACAAAACCCCAGGGTATTTATCATAACTGGCAGGGTTAATATCATAACCAGCAGGGTTAATATCATAACCAGCGGGTTAATTTTTATAACCAGAGGTGTAATTTTCATAGGCGTGCATCAAGTAGGAGAAATTCAAGATCATACACTAGTAGATGGGGTGCTTTTAAACGGTCAAAGAAACTCTAACTATGGTAGGGGGGATTTAAACTAGATGGGGGTTTTCGGAATAAAAATCAAAATCAAAAACTAAGGGACCTCACAGAAACCCCACATAAAAAACTAACCAACCTTAGTAATAACAATGAAAGGAATTCAGAAAGTAATAAAAGAAATTCTGACTCTGTTGGCATAGTAAGGAACTGTAGCCAATTCTCTCCCAACACAAACTGATTAATCTGTAAGCATCCTCGAAATTAAAATTTTGTCTTCATGCAACAGCCAGGACTCTTGTACCTTACCATTAATTGAAATTAGATTTGGAAATCAAATCTACACTGCTCTGATAGACTCCGGAGCCAGCATCAGTCTGGCTCAGACTGATATTTAATCTTTCATCAAAGAAGTTGCCAAAGTGGAATATGTTTGCCGTTCTGTCAAAATTTAATTATTTAATAGCTCTACCGTTCTCTACATGTCATCAGTTAACCTATCTTTCAAAATAGACACAAACTTAGTTCAGAAATACTTTTTTTGTTACCCAAAACAACTGGGGGTATGATTATCAGTTTATCTTAGTATAAGATTTCATACAGAGAAATAAGTTATACAAATACAAATACAAATGTGACGACCAGCAACAGGCTCTGGGCCCAGCTAGGCTGGTCCTAGTCAATTAATTAGTCCCCAATGAAGATCAATGGCCCTCTTAAAGCTATCCACTCCCTTGCTCATTACCGCCTCTTCCGGTAAGCTATTCCAAGTGCCCACGACCCTGCTAAAGTAGTAGTTTTTCCTGATTTCCAAGTTAGCCTGAGATTTAAATAGCTTAAAACAATGACCCCTTGTCCTGCTTTCCCCGCAAAAATTTAATCCATTTACATCTTTCATTTTGATAAATTTAAATAACTGAATCATGTCCCCTCTGACTCTCCTTTGCTCCAGGCTATACATGTTAAGCCTATAAAGTCTGGTATCATAATCTAAATCTGAGAGTCCCCTTACTAATTTAGTTACCCTTCTTTGAACCCTTTCCAATACAAAAATATCTTTCTTCAGATAAGGCGACCAAAACTGAACAGCATACTCCAAATGAGGTCTTACTAAACTCCTATATAAAGGCAGAAGAACTTTCTTAGATTTGTTTGAAATAGATCTATTGATGAACCCAAGCATTTTGTTGGCTTTGTTACTAGCAATACTGCACTGTTGACTAAACTTGAAGTCCTGATTTATAAAGACACCCAGATCCATAACATTTTCTGCCTGATTTATGACTGAACCCTGTAAACGATATCTCATACGCTTATTTCCATGACCTAAGTGTAGCACTTGACATTTCCCTACATTAACTGCCATACCCCATTTATCTGCCCACTTAGTAATATGATCTAAATCCTCTTGCAGCTGTTTTACTTGTTCTACATTTTCGACAATCCCCATAACTTTTACATCGTCAGCAAAACAATTCATGCTTCCAGAAATATTTTCATTGATGTCATTCATAAATATAATAAACAAAAGAGGCCCTAAAACTGATCCCTGAGGAACCCCACTTAAAACATCACTCCAATTAGAATGATTTCCTCTCACAACTACTCTTTGCTTCCTACCAGTAAGCCAATTTCTAACCCAAAGTAAAGTTTTTCCTCCTATTCCAATGTCAGCTAACTTGCTGAGAAGAGCAACATGCGGTACCTTGTCAAAAGCTTTTTGAAAATCAATATAAACAACATCCACACATTTTTTGTTATCTAAAGCTGAGGTAACCTTGTCGTAGAAATGCAATAAATTAGTAGTACAGGATTTACCTTTCCTGAAACCATACTGCAAACTAGTCAACAGACTATTAGTCTCTAAGAACATCATGATCTTAATTTTGATCAAAGTTTCGAAAATCTTACAAATCACCGAAGTCAAACTTACAGGTCTATAATTCCCAGCAATACCTTTAGACCCCTTCTTGAAGAGTGGCGTTATGTTAGCCAGCTTCCAGTCCTCTGGCACCGTCCCCGAGTTATAAGAAGCATTGAAAATATTCAAAATAACATCCACTAATTCCTCTGCACATTCAACTAAAATTTTTGGATAAATATTATCTGGTCCCGGAGCTTTAGTTGCTTTAATCTTTTTCAAATGAAATAAAACCTCCTCCCTGGAAAATACAAAATTCTCAAGCTGTATAATAGCTTGTGTCTTGTTAGTGTCAACTGTTGAGATACAGTTATCGTTAAACACACTGGAAAAAAAGTTATTTAGAACATTTGCAATATCCCTGTCGTTTTGTATTAAGTTTCCATGCTCATCAACCAAAGGCCCAATTTGACTGTTTCGAGCTTTCCCAGAATTAGCGTAAGCAAAAAACCTCTTAGGGTTCCCATCAATGTCATCTGCCAGCCTTTGCTCCAATGCCCTTTTCTGAATCCGTACCAAATACTTAAAATTTCGCCTTGCCTTACCATACTGGAGCCTCTCCGCACTCTTACCAGTTTCTTTAAACTTACGAAAAGTGGCTTGCTTATAATTAAGAGCTTCTTTAGTCTCCCTGGAGAACCACATGGGCCAAATTTTGGTACTAACACCTTTTCTCCTAAATGGAACATAGTCCCCAAACGTTTTAGCAAGTTTATCCTTAAATTCCGTCCACTGCTGATCTACGTCGCTATTTTCCAACCCTGACGAAAAAACCTCTTTCAAGCTCTGCCTAAGTGCAACAAAATCAGTGTTTCTGAAATTGGGCACAAACCTAAAATTATCATCTTTGCACACTTCAAATTTAACCCGGAACCTAATGCTGTTATGATCACTATCTCCAATATGCTCCCCTACACTCAACCCCTGAACAAAACTACCTATGTCACAAAAAACTAGATCCAAAATTGCCTCCTCTCGAGTTCCCTGAGTTACAACTTGATCTAAGAAACAGTCACCAATTACTTTTAAAAATTCCTCTTCTTTGCCATTACCAGGATAAAAATTATTCCAATCAATACCCGGAAAATTGAAATCCCCCATTATGATAACGGATCCCTTACTGGACATGTCACTAATAATACAGTACATCTGTTCATCTTGTCCCTGGTTTGAATTAGGTGGCCTATAAATGTTTCCAAAGCGTAGCTTTTTGCCCTTACTGCTCGTCAACTCCAGCCAAACCATATCAATATCAGTAGGCTTATCAATTATGACCAATTCATTGCAAATAAAATTGTCTCTAACATAAAATAAAACCCCACCACCTCTTTTACCTACTCTATCCTGTCTGAACAAATTATACCCAGCAATATGTAATAACTCTGCATCAGATTCGGTAGCCCATGTCTCGGTAATTCCAATAACATCCAACTTCTCATCCATAACTATGCTTTTCAATTCATCCATCTTGTTCCTAATACTGCGAGCATTGGTATAGAAAACTTTAAGCATGCCTAAGTTGCTTTTATTCAACACCCTGAAATTTCCTAAATTACAATTGTTAACATTACTACTCTTGTTCGTCACTTTATTTCCATTTCTAGCAATACCCAAAAAAATTTCATTCTCTCGATACCTGATGCTTGAACCATGCCCCCCATTCCAACTTAGTTTTTTGACTCCGAAGCCCTTAAAATTAATCCACTAACTATTTTGACCCCTGTAGAGCTCAGATGCAGGCCATCCCTAGCAATCCAATCCCATTTACAATGACTCCATACATCAATGAACCTGATACTGCGCTTTTCGCAAATTGACTTCAGTAGCAAGTTCATACACCTTGCACATTGATTTAGCCAGCTCCTATGCACTCCATACCTGGGAAGCAAACCAACCACTTGGACATTTGTCGAAAAGCTGGTTGCTTTATCCAACAGGGATTCCCATTCCCTAGAAAACTCCTCATTTTTACTGTGGCCTACATCATTTGTTCCCACCCACAAAGTAACCATGTCCTCCTTATTCAATACTCCCTTCTTTTCAGCAACCATATTAACGTCTTTTACCCGAGCCCCTGGTAAACAACACCTAGCCACCTTACGCTTTACTCTCCCAACTGTGTTACCCACCTCCCTTACCATAGAGTCCCCCAAAATTACACCTTTAGTTTCCCAATCTAACTCCTCATTTGAAACTTTCCCCTGAATCTCTGGAACATTTATACCCTCTACAACTGGCCTACACCCTAATGCTAACTGGGCTTCCAAAACTAGCATCTTAAGTCTTAAGTCTGAGAGTTCAGCACATTTAGTGCAAATATAATCCTCCTCAAAAACAGACTCATTTTCCCCCTTATACAGGCAGAACATATGACATAAATCACAAGAGATCCACCTGTCCCCCTTCCCCCTCTTTACCTCTTTCATAATGCATATAACACCCATTTCTACTCAGTGAATATGTTCCAAAAGGCAAAACAGAAAGATAAAAATGCAAAAAAACACAGAATAAATACTAAAAACAGCAGTAAATAAACAGAGTTGCTACACCCAATAAAGCACACAAGATCAAAAACCAGGAGATCACCACATGTTAGGCTTAGCTCCAAAAAATGCAAAAACACTTCAAGTATACAATAACAGCAAAAATGAGCCCCCAAAACACAATAAAACTAAATTACATGATAAAGTGAAGTAAAAAAACCTAAAACTAGACAGTAATAATGAAAAATTATAGTAAGAAAACACTTATCAAATTAGCAGCAATAAAACTCCCTGCATCACAGGCGCCCTCTAGTGGCTTCAATCAAATAATTGATCCTGCCAATAACAGACTTGTTATGGACTACTGTGTTAAAAATGCAAAAATTGTCAACAATGTTACAATTTTGCCAGGGGAGTTTGAAGTGGTTAAACTAGAGATCCCAAATAATATGCGAATGCATAAACAAGTCATGCTAACTCCTAAAACCAACAGAGTGGGTTATCATGTCAATAACTCCATACATATGACCAATAATGACATTTTATTTATACCATTATTGAAAATGACACATCTAAAAAAATCAAAATTAGGAAAAAAAAAACAATTGTAGGACAATTGAACTTTTCGATGAAACTAATGTGGTCAATCCAACCGAAGAACAAATTTTTCCAATTAACAATCTGAACATCTGCGACATTAATCAATTGAGAAAAGAGTTAAAAGAGTCAGACTTTGATTTAAATCACCTCAATGATAGGGATAAAAAAAGAAGTTTTGAAGTTGTTGATGGATAATTACTCTGTTTTTTCAAAAACTTATGCTACACTAGGCTTGACTGATGCCATTACCCCTGAATTCAAGCTCCTTCAGTTTTCCTTTACAAACAAAGCCCTACCCCATTCCAAAATTTGCTTTGCTTCTAGGAGCTGGGCAATTTCCTTCTGAGCAAATATGCTCGGAAGGTAATCACCTTAAAAGTAATCTCTATGAGACTCCCTACATTTCACCCAGCTGTGATGCCATTGTTGGAAGCCAGGGGCCTCTTTCAGAATGGAGTATAGCTGGTTTGCTGCAAAAGCCATTATAACCCTTTCCTTGTCTGAAATATTGTGACATTTAATCACCTTTTGAGAACATACTCAGAAGTTGCAGGGACGTAACTAGAGGGGGGCAGACGGGGCTCGTGCCCCGGGCGCCAGATTTTAGGGGCGCTAAACTGACTAAGTAAATGCTCAAATTTATTTTTGTAAAAGAAAAAAAAAGGAAACATTTTCTGAAAGTCCAAAAAAAGACACCCTCAGTGCGGGCGCAAGCTGAAAGCTTGCATGGTTTAATGTGAATAAACGATTAAAAGTGTGATAAAGATAGACTGAAAGAGAGTTAGGAGGACGCAGTAAATAGCATGAATGTATTTTCTTAGAGTTACTAGCACTTATATGTCTTATCTAAAGAACCTCCCTCTCGGAGGAGGAATATAGGAGCAAAGCCTATAAGGAGTACACACCAATACAAAACAGCGGAAATGCTCAAATGTCATTTTTCTACAATTAAACGTCATAAATCCGCCAACATGATGCCTTCCTCTCATTTACAATGGCGAGAGGTTGTCTACCACAAACGTTACACTGTTCCCTTACCCTAGTTTAGTTTACAATTTTCCCATTCTTGGAGAAAAATCTCGCACTATGAGAATGGAGATTCAATTTAAAGTCGAGAGGCTGCCTATTTTTCTTTAGAAAATTCTTAGATTTTTTAGAGATAAATTGAGCTAAAATGAGAAATTTTAGACTTAAATTCAATTAATGTGTTAGAAATAAACTATTTGTTGACCTCTGAAACTTCAATTTTGTTTTGGTACTTTTGATGAATACTTATATTTACAGTGGAATCTCGTTTATCTGGCTTCCGTTTATCTAGATCTCTGGCTCATCCGAATCAAATTTGCAGAGCTAAAAAATATATTTACTTGAATGATAATTCTAAATTGTGATAGTAAGAACGGAACTATAAATGTGTCAAATATTCGCTCTTTACTTTCATTAAATACACAACTGCTATATATAGGCGGTCGAATAAATTATAGTTATCAAATAAACAACGTGACGTATTTGGAGTTTCAGTCTGACACCACTGCAGCTGAACTAGAAAGGATACAGTATTTGCGAGTAACAATCCTATCTAATTTTGTTACAAAGCATCGATTTTTGCTGTATTGCAATAAAAGATAAGTCAGCTTATTTGCGAATTAATTACTGCTTATTATCCGGATTTTCGTTTATTCGAATTGCCTTTGGTCCAAGTTAGTCCGGATAAATAAGGTTACTGTAAATAGAAATAACCTGAAAAGAAGCGCACTGAAAACATGTAATGTTAATATGTTCAAGATTTGTGTTTTTTAAAAGAAGGTTAATAGAAAGAGTTTTGATATCAAGCACATTAGGTTTCTGTTCTTCTATTAAATGTTTTTCAAATGTATGCTTATATACCATAGGTAGGGAATGTGCGTCCTTTATAAAATTTAACTCTTGTAATAGTTAATATTTAATTTTAAATGCGTTGCATATAAAATTATCAAGATAATGTTTAAATAAGATAATCTGTCCATTTCGATTGTAAATTTTCGTAAGTAAGTTCATTTTAAGTTGTCGGCTTAAAGTCAATATACTAAGTATAGTAATATTCAATTAATTTCAAAGTAAGAAACAAAAACAAATAGCCCACTAAATTTTTCATCGGAGTTAAAATTATTTCATGTATTATTGCGACATGTTGCTCTTTTGTAGTTGAATACTCTTATTTTTCTTATGAATTTCTTCATAGTAGTATAATAAAAATACTTAAATAATCGAAAACATTTTTGTTTTATTGTTTTCATTTGAAGTGGTAATTTTAAATTCGTATCTCAATATATTAAAAAAAAGAAACTCCAAAGAAATTATGAAAGGATGCTTGTGGCGGGCCTGCGTCCAGGGGACCCCATAGCATCTACAATCTTAAAATTTTGTACAAAATTACTTCAAGCCCCGGGGTTTATTATTTTGAATTAGTTTTTTTTTTTGTGATTATTTTTTTAGGCTGAAATTTCACGTAAATTGCCTGTTAAACGGATGAAAGATTTCTCATTTCCTTTAACATTTCATGTTGTTCCAAAAGATTTTTTTCTGCATCAAATAAAGCATGTAACAATTTTATCACTAAATTAGAACAGCAGATATAAGGGTTCCATTTTAGCGAAAAGTCCTAGGCTCAGTCCGGAGGTCCTTTAGCACCTACAGCTTTGCAAGTTAATAAAAGTTAGTTTGGAAGGCTTGAAAAGGGTGCTCTTTAAAGTGATATTTTTTTTAATGCCTCGGTTATGCATATTTCTATCAAATTCGTTTTATATTTTCGGGTAGGAGTGGGATTATGTTCTAAAAATGGGCTCTTCATTTAAATTCTATTTTCTATGGGAGGGAGAGAGAAATATTCACTTTTCTTCGGAACAGAACTTGTAACGTGTTTCTCAATCTGATTCTTTCTGACAGACGATTTAAAACTTCGCGAATCAAATAAGGTTTCGAATCAATCTTCGGTGGTTGGTATAAGTGTCAACGAGCATGGTGCAGAGTCCCTGGTAGAAAAAAAATAATGCAACAAGTTGTTAATTACTCTTAAATGGATTTACAAAATTATATTTCCTTGAAAACCTTCGTATGTAAAATAATAAATGAAACTTAAGGATTTTTACCCCCTATCGATATTTTAAAAAATGCAATACAGTGATAAAACTGTAAAGTCGCATTTATAGGATTATCAACACATCCTTTTTCACTGCCTAATTCAAATTAATATTTTTAAATAATTATTTTTAAGTACTTATTTTTATGGGGGGGGGGGCGCTGAAACAAGGTCTTGCCCCTGTTCGAAAATGATCTAGTTACATCCCTGGTTGCAAGGGCCATATCAGGTGTGTAAGGACCTCATTGGACCACAGGAGTCTGGATTTTGCCAAAATCGTTGAAATCAAGTACTGGAAATGCATAAAACTTGTGACCCCCTGAATCTTCAAATGGTTCTCTCTACTAGGCAGTCTCCTACTTTCTGACAAAGTTTGATGCAGTAGCACTGCTCCAGTTGTTTCGTCATTTTTAAGATCCAACGAGAGCCCTACACATTAACTCAGTCAAACCTTGCTTGCCAGCTATGGATGATATTGACAAAGGGGAAAAATGCAAGCATGTGTAAAGGTTCAAGGTCAGCTCATGCAAGCATACTATTCATATCCATCCATCTGGTTTTCAGAAGAAAACAAGGCCAGATACTTTAACAACCCTCTTATATTTCCCATTTTAGTTTCAAAATTTTGCATGTTTTAAAAAGCTTACATCTAAGGCCTTTTGAACAATTGAAGTTACATTTTGCCTGTCAAGACCTTCCTTGCACTGCTCAAGACCTTCCTTAGACAAATACCTACAAAACAGCAGAAAAATTTGGTTAAGTTTTAAGTGCACAGTATACAAATTATACAATACATAAATGAGTAATCATGAAAAACTTAAATAATTCCTTCTACTGCTGTGGCATTTTTAATAAGCATACCATAAATTATTTCATTCATGTATAAAAACATACATGTATTATTTCATACATGTTTAATAAAAAAAGGGGGGGAGAGGGGTGCGGGGAACGCCACACATAATACTTACTCTGTTTTGAAATTTACAAATCAAAGGGATAATATAGACTTGCATATACATAACTATAATTTAATGAGTTTTCAAAAAAAGTAACTGAACAACAACATTGCTAGAAAATGACAATTACAATATAAAAAATATCAGTATAAATAATATTAAAATAACCAATTAATGACATTAACATTAATAGTGAAATAAAATATTTATCACAAGCATGAAATGATGGTCAAATTTGAATCCTAATTCTTGGCTACTTTAATTAAACTTAATTCAATGTCGGACAACTTAAAACAAATATTGATTATTTCCTTTTGTTAAAAAACCTAAGATTTTTCTTTCATAGAATAGTTAATATTTTTTCCGTCATGAAATTCAATTTGGAATGGTAACAATCTTTTTTATTTTGATTTCTGATTTAAAATTTTTTAGTCTTCAAAAATAATGAACCGGAGGTAATTAAATTTTTCAGGGTTTACGGCATGACTTTAGAGCAAGGACGGATACAAAGGAGGGCAATGGGGGCGATCGCCCCTCCCTTGAGGGACCCTGCAAAGGCAATTTTTCCAAACTGAGGTCTTAAAACAAAAGTCTTGGCCATCTTTCATATGACGTTATGGAAAGGAATCGGGTTCATATCTCCCTCCCGGAAACTTTTCGTAATTGAAGTTTCAAAACTGAAATTTAGGACGATCTTTGGGGATTCTAGGAGACCCTCCCATGGGAATTTCTCAAAATTTTAGTCTTAAAGACGCGATTGCAGACATCTCAGTTAGTGTTAGAGAAAGAAATGGGTTCAGTGACTTTTCTCCGGTAATTTTTCGATAATGAAGATCGCAAAGGAAAAAGGAAAAGAATAGATTAGTGATCGGCTTGGCTAATTCTCTGTATTTTTTTTTTTTTTTGTTTTAAAGAAAAATGGTGTAGCAGCCCCCCCCCCCTCTCTCTCTGAGCAAGTGTAAATCAGATACGTAGTAAGAGATGAGGTTAAAAAAAATCGCCTCCTCCTTGAAAAATGTCTGGATCCGTCCTTGCTTTAGAGCTTAGCAGAGGCATGCGCATAGCTTCAGTAATGGGGGGTACCACTATACTAGGGAACTTGGGGGTTTAGATAATCGCCAGAAAAGAGATACAGGGTAGCGAGGAAACAAATTTAGGTAGGTTTAGGACATTGGTGGCATCTGAATTGTTTCAAAGGAGCATTTTTAAAATGGAGTCAGTGAGTCAAAACTAAATCTGAGAATTGGAAATATAAACCTAATCATGCATAATATTCACTCAGGAATGGGGGGCTCAGGGGTTTCTCTCCCGAGAACTTTTGGAAAGTTTAGTCTTTAAAATGCATTTTAGATTATCTTTGGTAATGTTAAGGTGAAAAGGCTCAGGGACGCTTCCACCGCTTATTTTTCAAAATTGCAATTTTAGAAAACGCAGTTGTTATTTCCAATTGAGTTGAGAAGTAGGGGGTTAAGGGAAAGACCACCCCCTCCTGAAATTATTACTCTGACATTGCAATTTTAGGCTATCTTTGATGATGTGAGGAGGAGTGATTCGAGGGCTCACCCTCGGAATGTTTTCGAAATTGATCGAAAAACTTAAGACGAAGTTCAAGACGATCTTCAACAATGTCGGTGAGAGGAGATGCCTTCCCAGAAAATTTTCTAAATTATCTTTTAAACCACAACTTTTGGATGATCTTTGGTAATGTTAGTGGGCAGAAAAGTTTGTGAACCACCTTTTTCCGAAATTGAAATTTCAGAAATGCAATAGTAGATGATCATCAATGATATTTATTATCAGGGGAGGGGGGGGGGGGGGGGGGGTTCGGGTGCGCTCTTCCAGAATTTTTTTTGAAATTGAAGCTCTAAAGCAGAAATTTTAGACAGATATTAAGTTGAGCGGCGGTTCAAGGATTCCCAGAAAATTTTAGATTGAGGTCCTATAAATGAAATTTTAGAAAATCATTAATGGTGAATAGGGTGCGTTTCTCGCGAATTTAGGTTTGGCGTTTCTCAAGGATTTGAGTGGGAGCGCTATCTTTGAAACTTTTTGGAATTGACATCCTAAATATGTAAAAGTCATTTCTGATGCCAATAAAGGAAAGGATAGGGCTTGAGAACTCTCCCCCGCCATTCTTTCAAAATCAAAGTTTCAAAAACGCTCTTCTAGACTACCTTTGTAACGTAAAGTGAAGTGAAAGGATAAGTTTCGGGGACCCCTTCCTTCCCTTTTTTTACTATGTCCCTATCTTTTTTTTTTGTTTTAATTACTGATAAAAATATTGTGGAACCCCCTTCCTGAGTTTTTCTTCTTCAAAACCATTTGAGTGTTCTTTGGTTATAAATACCGAAATTTTCAATTTCCAGCCTGATATTTTTATTTGTTTGAAACATAAGCGTCTGTGGTCTCAGTAAAAACTTTTAACATTTTAGACTGATGTGATACCTTTTAGTGATACAGGAGTGGTTCTCGTCAAGAGTGCAACAAGAGTCCCCCCCCCCCTAAAAAAAGAAGAATTTTGCATGATGCATGGCGCTTCTCCTGGGTTTGCTTAATACTTTTACATTGTAGTGACGTAACTGAGAGTGGTAAGGCACGACTTTCAACCCCAAATAATCCCTTGTTTTCAAAAAAGGAGAGGCATTTCAACTCTCAAAGTGAAAAGAAATATTTTGAAACATTATTCAAATACGCTACAATAAATATATATATAAAAATGGATGTTGATAAATTTGTGAGTTTGTTTGTTCCCCGGAAAGCAAGTGTAAGGGATTATGGGCAGCTACATTTTTTTAAACAGTTTGTACTTCAATAGCCATACAGAGAAGGTTTTAGACACCATGTCAAAAAAAAAGGTATCAACAGATAAATCTTTTAAAACATGTGAAGATTAATTTCAAATTCTGGAAATTCTTCAAATCTGCATATGCTTAAATGTCATGCTTTTGTTAACCCTAAATGAATACTATTTTGTTCTTTATCTTATTGTTATTTTAGTTTTATGAGTAAGTAAGAAGCTCGATTTTATATCACATAAAAAAAGGTGTGATTTGAATTCTTTCACTTAAAACAGATAATAAATGCAAGTAATGATTGTTTCTCAAAAATATCACCGACTCAGGCAGCGCCGGGTATTTTTGCTAGTATATTACAAATTGAAAGAGGAGCAAACTCCTCTCAGAAATATTACAAGAGATAAGGATAAACCTGCGGTTTTAAAGCGATAAGTTCAAAAAAAATTTGGAGAAGCTAGTCTCTCCCTCTCTCATTTATTCAAGATTGTCTTAAATTTGGAGTTCAATTTCGTAAATGTTCCGATTGAGAGTCCCCAAAAACTCCTCCCCTAACATTATCAAAGGTCAGCAAAAATAGCATTTCTGGAGCTCTAATTTCGAAAAGTTTCCAGAGGGCTTTGAATTTCTCCTCTCTCTAACAGCACCTGAAAGGGTCTAAAACTGCATTTCTCAAACTATAATTCCGAAAATTGCAGGGAGAGAAACCTTGTAGCCACCCCCCCCCCCCTGAATTAAAAAAGTCAAAGGTAACCTACAATTAAATTTTGTTTTTTAAATTCAATTACAAAATTTACCAAGGGAATGAACCCGAATCTCTTCCCTCCAGAGACCTAACATCATCAAAAATAGTCTGAAACTGCATTTTTACTACTACAATTTCGAGACTTTTCTAATGAAAAATCCTGCGGATCCCCCTACTTCTGGGAGGATATTTTACTTACGATTACGTTCTAATATTTCATAATGAACTAGGGGGCTATCGCTCGCCAACCCCCGGAACTGCTTACGCAGTTCCCTGTGGATCGCTTCGCGATCCATGCTCGCTTCGCTCGCTCGCTGTATGCCAATACATTAGCCTAGCTAAAATTTTCCATAAAAATTAAAGTTGGTAATTGCATTTAGGTCACCATCCATTTAACCAATATGAAAATTACGTTCATAATGTTAATTTGTCTGCTTTAGCCAGATTTTCGACAGTTTAACTTTGCTGTATGTAAGATGACTGCCTTGGCAATGTGCACAACTTTACCATTATAGATACAAAAGTGTCTGTCATTATACACAATTAAAAATGTCCCGTTTGGGAGCCACAACTGACACTGCTTCAAAAGATCTTGTTCTTGATAATGCCACATAGAGCTGGCCATGACTAAAAACAGGCTCAGAGAGCACCAAACATATTTTCTCAAACGTTTGTCCTTCTTGTTGTTATTCTGAATCCTTGCCACGTCACGAACAAAAAATGGTTTAACTAAAAACGCGAAAACTCGCCAAGGCTACTTTGCTTGCACAATACTAAAACTACTATAACCCTAAACAAATTTGGCGAAACCTTTCAGCTGAGAATAAAAGGAATAAAGTAAATTCTTTCTCGGTTATTCATTTTGAACTGAACTGTCGTACTGAAGCAGAGAATAGACGACGCTCAAAGCGCCTACGCGTTCAAAACAACATTGCCGATGAACATGATTGTGGAGCAATGTGTGAAGAATGCGAATTTTGTGGTGCTCTTTATTGGCAGAAAGAGCGTAATACTGCAAATAAATATACTAAATGTTGCCATGACGGAAAGGTGCGGTTACCGGCATTGTGTGACGCACCTGATCTGTTGAAGGAACTGCTGACTGAAAATTCCCCAGCCGCTAAAAATTATCGGCAGCGAATCAGAGAATACAACTCTGGAAATGGCTCGTCTTAAATTGGATTCAAGAACGGTTTCCTGCCTTCTTTGAGCTTTTCTTTGCTGATTAAGGTTGAAATGGGCCACAGCCCGACTCAAAATCATCTCAAAAAAAAAAAAAGTTCGTTGAGTATTCTGTGATTCAAGATTTCAAAACAACGTAGAAGTTTGTTTACATGATTTATCGGCGAAGTGTTGCCAACAGAGGTTTAGAAATTCACCCCTTCATTTGCCGGCACGTAAGAGAATTATATATATAGATTGTTAATGTTATTTGCAATAATGCATTTCCATGAAACGGTATGGAGGGAGGATGCTATTCTTTATGTTCACCAGAGACGCTATAGACCCCATAGGTACGCCACTGAGCACCTTTAATTTTCACACGAGCATCTTGACTTTTCTTTCATGAAAAGAATGATGTTCCTTGATATTTTTACTAAGTGTTAAAATATTTTGAACTTCATTCGTGTAAAAAGGGGGGCAAAAATTCATTTGAAGGGTGGCAGAAAGATCTCCCATTGAAATTTAGAACCTGACTCAATTTCGTGAAACATTACTTCTTCCTCTCTGCAGTTATTTTCATGAAAACATGTCTTTTTTAAAACTATCATAGCAGAAATGTAATGCATACAAAGAAATGATGAAGCCTGGGTGTGTGCAGTGGCGGCTCGTGGGAGGGGGCAGAGGGGGCTGGGCCCTCTCACATTTTTCAGACAATAATTTATAACTTGTTTATTTTCCTCTTTTTTGTGAGTGTGTGCGTACCCGCATGAAATTAAAAAAAAAAAGTACTTCATTTCGCTGCATATAATCGGCGGTTAACCTGTTGGAAAAGTGTATTACTAATGAGGTGCGGATTATATGCTGCAGCGCATTATCTGTATGTGTTTTTTTTCCTTAACACCGACGCATTGGACCTCAATATTTACAGCAGGATTCACCAAGACTGTTACCCTGCCTGTATGTAATTTTTTTATATAGCTTGTATATTCTTAATAAAGATGTTCCGGATATCCGTATCTGTATCCGCGGATATCCGAGGGAAAATAAAGATCTGTATCCGTATCCGTTACTTTTTTGACGAATCTTAAACGGATCATTTCTATTCTAAAAATTTTTAAATATTTGAATAAAAGACTCTTAAATTCAGTTTAAATTAGGTTTTATTCCCTATTTAAATTATAAGGTACCATTTCAGAAGGCAATTTGTACCCCCCCCCCTCGTGGCAAAAAGGAAGGGGAAATAAGTTTTAAAAGTATGTATCAGTGTGTCTTTTTTGCGGCACCGTAGCTCCTAAACAGATGAACCGATTTTGATAGTTCATTTTTCGTTCAAAAGGTGATTTGATCGAAAGTGTTCTTAGCTTGGCCTCATTTTTGTAGAACTTGAATTACCAGAGATATTAATTAAAAACCGATTTAACGTTTTTCACAATTATGGTAGTAAACAGTGGCGCCGACTCCATAGGGCTTGAGGGGGCCCGAGCCCCCTCAATAGTTTGTTTTGGGGGGCAGAGTCCCCTCAATAATTTAAGAACATTATTTGTCATATTATGGTTTCTAAAATCACAAAATTATGTTGGTATTTTTTACTTTCCTTGTTTGAAGATAGTTACATTGCAAAATACATTCAGTAATGAACTAAAACAAAACACTATTGCGGTAGTAAACAGGTTAATTGAAAACGAGTGGTGTGAATAATGATAGTGTTACGGTGCTGAAAGCACTCATAGAATTTGTCCCACTGTGCGAACCTCCGGGTAAGTCTGTCGCCGGCGGCGCCCGCATCTAATTGTTGCTGATCTGAAAAATATATTAATGTTTGATTTGTACATTAAATGGAAGGCGTGATAGTTTTCTTCAATTATTAGAGTTAATGAATTAATCTGTATTATCTTTTTTAACTCTATCAAAGCATTAATTTTGAGACATTGTTTTTATTAAATGAACTCTGAGCCTTATTCAAAGCAAGCTTAAATTAGTTATTTCACTTATAGTAATCAAAGTGAGACAGCAATCTTTTATGCTTTATTCTTTTAATGATAGTTTAGATTGATTTAAATATCATTTCACTCTTTTCAGAGCTATATATTCACTGCTCTGTAATAGACTAAAAGCATAATTATTAATGTAAATTAAATTAGCTTTTTACAAAAATACCATGAATGTTTTCTTTTTTTTTTGTTTCGAGTCAAAAAATGTGTTGACTTGTCGAGTTTCTCAGAGTGTCGATTTACCGAGAGTCGAGTTTTTGGGGTTCTAATGTTGATCATATGACTATAAAATGCTTAAAAAACTTTAAAACTCACTATTTTTTATCTCAAATTTAGAAAATTTCCCCTGGCAAGGCCCCCCCCCCAATAGTTGTTATAAATCGGTACCACTGGGACTTCCTTTCCATGCAAGTCAAGTGCACTACCTTGTATGTGCGGTAGCTTAGCTATGGCACTTCACGGCTCCCCACAAAATGGAACTGTAAAATTGTCCCTCACTTAAGGCAAATGACATGATCTAATTGAAGCAGAAAATTTGTGTACCAATTTTTAGATTGTTTTACTTTGAAAATGCCATGTCACATATTGTTTGTTTGTATAAATTATACACACTAGAAAATATGTAAGTTGGCATTTTCAAAGCACAAAAATCTGAATTTTTTCGGGGGGGGGGGGGGCGCTCCGTGCTTTATCATACTCCCTAGACCCCCGTGACATCGGGCCCCCCAATAATTTTTCCAAGTCGGCACCCCTGGTAGTAAACATTTACTCGTACGTTAAAAATGTTGGCTCTAATTGAAAGAACGAATTTTTCTGCATTTACTATTTATTTGAAACTTCCAACTTATATACAGAAGGAGCTATAATCTTGTTAGGTAAATTATAAATGCAGTTCTAAGCCTTTATATGCGTGATTGGTAGCGATTTCATAGTCAGAAGATAAGGAGAAAAAGCTCAATGATTTAAAATTTTTACCTGCTGTCAGTTCATATTTGTTAACAAAAGTGTGTTCTGACCCATGACATTCATCTTAATATGAGGTCGGCTCTCTGGGACATGTTTTGTTTTGTTAATTTTTAATTTAATATTAGTTTATGTTATTGATTTGGGGTTTCTGTTATTCTGCATTTCTGTTTTTTTTACAGCATCCTTTAAAAAAAGTGAGACTTAATTCTCTATTTACTGTTTGTAAAGGTGTTCCCGGCTCTGTATTTTGTCGGTCGGAGAAGTTCGGTGGAATGGGTCAGTGCCGTATTTATGCTGAAATAAAATGGGAAAAATTATTTCTAGCCTGTCCAGTAGCAGCTTTACACTGCTCCTGTATCCTACATCTACCGAGTAAGCTAGAAATAATTTTTCACATTCCATCTAAGCATTAATGCAGGGCTGACCCATTCGTTCCAACTCTCCCTCAATTTTAACGGAGATTTCTTTAAAGAGTAAATCATAGTCTTTATTATAGTTTTGCCGCAGTTGACATTTTTTGAAGAAACTGCCATTATAATGACCGGAATACCTTCCGTAACAAATTTTACACTTGGATAGTTGAATTGCGATTTTTTTTTTTTTTTTTTGAGATCCGTATCTATATCCGTATCTGCGGATCTTGACACTAATGATCCGTATCCATATCCGCGGATCTACTTTTTTAATGATCTGGCACATCACTAGTTCTTAAGCGATTCAGGCTATGTACAATAAACAACATACAGTTAAGGAAAAAGCCTTCTTTTGCACTAGATTAGACCATTTGCTCCTTTCTTGACTCTTTGTCTTCAAGTAATTAGCGTACTATAATTACAACCTAGAGAAGAAATCATTATTTTATAGATTATTTTCTGATATTAGTTTTGGAAAAAACCATAAAGTTATTACTTGCTCAAGTTTTGAATTCAGTCGATAAAATTGTTTATTAAATCAAGCCTTTATTTTTTGCATCGTATTATCTGCGGATTATACGAAGATTTTTTTTTTCTTCAGGCAGATTTCAGGACTTCAATCTTGAAAAAAACTCCATTAATCTTTTTCATGATTTACTTAGTGGTTTAGGTATTTTATAACTTGTCCTGTGTTTAAAATGAATTAATTTTACTTATTTAACACAAATTATAATATTAAGAAAGTTTGAATATTTAAAAAATATTTGAAAAAGAAATTTTTTTTAATGGGGAGGGGGGGGATAAAAAATTGAAAAGTGAGATCATGGGTGCATTAGCACCCATGATCAGGCCCCCTCACTTTTACAAGCCACGAGCCGCCACTGTGTGTGTGTAATATAGACGCTGGTTAGGAGAAGCTCCTTTGCCAGTCAACCACAGCAAAACATTATGGTGGTCTGGACTTTTAACCTCGTCTTTTTTTCTTCTACTTTTTTTTTTTTTTTTTTTTTTAGCTAATGGGGGTATGGCGGTGCTTGTGATGACCCCCGTGCTCACCCCACTGGAGCTAAGCTCAGCAGAATACAAGTCAATATGTTTCTTTATTCCTTTTTGAACCCTTTTTATCATTTTTTTAATTGCAAAAAGAATATGATAATCAGTTTCAGATTTACCTACAAGCTAAGCAGGGGAGCAAGGGTTAACCCCACTAAATATTGTGAAGACCCCCTCTCCCTCCCCCAAAAATGAGAAAAATACCTGTCAAAACAAGCTCCCCCCCCCCCTAAAAATTTCAATTGTGCAGTCTGCACCATGGTCCTCTTGGCGGGCACCCCTGAAGCTAAGCAAAATATAGCTTAGAGCCTCCTCAGCTTTGTTTGGGGCCCCCAAATCCCCCCCCCCCCAAAAAAAAAATGCATGACTTGTTCCTACAAAAAAAAAAAAAGAAAAGAAAAGAAAAGTACTTGAAGAAATAAAATTCATTTCTAAATGCTTGAAAACATCGAAAATTTGGAAAAATTAAGTTAATTGTAAATATTCTAACAAATGTGGATAGAAGAGGGCTACCAAAATGTAACAAATTCAGCTCCTTGATACATCTACATCTTGCATCAAAAATGCAACACTCATGGTTCTCGCATTTCTGAAGCATACTGCCTTAAAATACATTATTCTGACTCATATGTTTCATAACTTGCTATTTATTTTTAATTCCAAATTCAGTATTTTGGAAGTTCTTTTGTTATTGCTTGCTTTTATCTAACTTCTACTGAATACTGTTAATTTATTTAGCACAAGTAAAAAATATTACACTACCTCTTTTCTTATGGGAAAACAAATGTTGCTATGAGAAACCTTAAGTGATATCAATTTTTTAACTTTAAACAGGCGTTTCTAACGAAGCTATAACAATTCTGTAAAACTAGATAAACAAGCACTAATATGGCAGAGACTGAAAAAAAAAAAAACGAATGAAGTGCCAAGAATAATTTTAATCGTTCTAGAGATTTTGAAAGCAATAAAATAAATCTCTGAAATTCCTTGAAAAGTGCCTGTCAAGTGTATAAACCATCAAATGTCCGAATGGCCAGTAATATTCATGGCTAGACTATGTATGTTAATCAGCATTTACTTAAAACTACTTATGAGGAGATAAAAAATAACAAAGGCTAAATCCGTCGTAAATATCAATATTTTGGTAATCATAAAATATTGCTAATTTTTTTAATTTTGTAGTTCTTGAATTTAGCTTTCTCTTTTAAGAAAGAGTACACAGCTAAATGTTAAATAAATAAAATAGCAGTGCAGCTACTATTCTACACTCTAATGCAGCTGTGAAACATCTGCTTGTTAACAAAAAAAAATTTCAGTTAATAAAGCAATTTATGAAACAAATCTTACCTCTTCTTTTACAAACATTTAATTTCATTTATTTCTTATTTTTTAAAGGCTTAATTTCCTAAGCTGATGTAGTATACATTCTAAATTTACATCAAAATCGCTTTCAGTTTCGGTGTAGTGAAAATTTTTAGCCCGTATGTTTTCATTAAGAAACTTTACATTAAAGATGTAAAATTTTGCCTGTTTTTTTTTTTTTTTTGAAAATAATCTTAATTGAAACATACCATCCTTTTGTCTTCAATTCAGCAAAATCCATATTTAAATGTCATTCAAGTGAAACTTTTAGCCTGCAAACAAAATAGTAAAAGTGACAAATGACCACAGTGGACAAATGTAAATATTACCAGTTACAAGTACGGACAAATTCTTGACAGCTTAAAAACTTATGGCAGAGGGTATGTTCGAATAGAGCAACCGGTAATAAACCAAGGTTATGTCGCGTATGTCTAACTGGCGAATTGTGGTTAATTGGGTAAATTGGTGACTAACCAGGCGCGTTTCAATAGAGCTAATTTTAACGAATGATCCATAGACATTAAAGTAGAGAAAATGTTTTTCTTTTATTTTTACATATATGATTGAAATGAAGTCATTCATAGTTGCTATGGTAACAGTTTGTTTTCAGTGGTTCTAAAAAATAATGAACTTCTTTTCGCGACAAAATTTAATTCCTGTAGTTGTTCAGTTTTACCTTTATTTTTCTCGCAATAGACGTTCAAATTGAAGCTTACAATTGTTTTTCAGGAACGTTAACCTACCTCAATGAATGGTACAAGTTCTTTAAATTCAAGGTATGTAAATTTAAACAAATGTTTCGGATTCCGGGTAATGATAATACTATTAATTATTAGCATGGAGTCAATAGCTGATTATTAGTTTATTCCAATGGGATTGTTTCCATCAGTCAAAAGTACTACTTCCTAGTCACTAAAGTTGGTAGAATGAGCAAAAAAAAAAATATCGGTCGAGGAAATTTTTTTATTTTTAAAACGTTTAATTTTTTATTCTTATTATTTTTTTTAATTTACCCTTTTTCAAACAAGGCGTGATCTTTATGACGTCGCAGGTGATGTACTTTGGCGCTGCTCCACTGGCGCGCTGAATGTTTACGCTCGTTGTCTACTGCGTTTATCCAGCATATGATAATTTAAAAGCGAATTAAATATTGCGCTCTAAGCTTGCTATCAACCATATCGTTGCCACCACATAAGAGTAAAGAAGTGAATTGAAAGTTGTGCTCTGCGCTAATGGCATCACTGAATGGTATTTCATCACTTGTATTGTCATGTGCAGAAGCATGAGAAATGAAAACGCACCGATTAAAATGATTTTTAAAAATATTAACCTTAGTCAAATTATTTTTTAAATGGTCAGATTCTATGTTTTTAAGCATGCACTTTCAGGAAAAAAATACTTTTAAAATTTCGGAAACCCACTTTTAATCTTAATTTTTCATAAATTCTCTCATATGAGAACAAAAAATTACTCGTAGAACTTAAATTAAATATCCATGGGAAACAAACCCCTGAATTTTTCTGCATCAGATTTAAAAAAAAAAAAACATTGTTAAAAGAAAAAAAAAACTTTTTTTTTTTGTTGTTGTTATTAATTTCATACTAAAATGTAGGTAAGTCTTCAATTGACAATTCATTGCTGATTACGGTGCTCGGTACTCTGTGCGCGTCTGTCTATCTGTAACTCAATCTCCTACAAACTGACCTGGCAATGTCTAGCAGCTCAATACTGATGCCGTTGAGTACAGGAAATCCAGGGAAAGGTGCTCCGCGCTGTCTCACCCTTCTGAACGGACATCAGGGAATCATTAAAGTCGTCAATTGACATCGTCACCCGCCGCTGGGCATCAGCGTGGAGAGTCATCGCAGGTGGCAAACGAGTGGGGGGGGGGGGTCCCCTAGTCCGTACTATAGACACGTTTAGTGTGACGTCAAGTGGTTTCAAGTTACATATAAGCCACCTGTAGACATCATTTGACGAGTATCGATAATTTTTATATGTGAATCGGGTTAAAATTCGGCTAAACATAGAATTATGTGGAATACAAGTGTGTTTTCTAGAGTTATACAGTCTTCTTATTGTTATTTCTTTTCGTTGGGGGAGAGGGGGACAGGTCCGACATTTGAGAGGGTCAGGAGAGGTATTGCCCCTCTCATGTCTTTTGGAAAATAACTGTATTTCTATAAATTTGGCGTAATTTTTGCTGTTTTTCGACGCAACATACTCGTACATTGACTTTTTCCTTTTTGCACGTACCCTTCAAGGAAATTTGATATATCATGACTTGGGGGGGGGGGGGGGGGTGAGATTTTTCTTTTAAAGTTTAGAGCGAAATTTAATTATTATTATTTTTTTTAGGAAGAGGAGTAGTTTTAATTGAATTGTATGCATTCTTTTCTTTAGAAGACGAGAGACCATGTCAGCCTAGTCAGCGATACCTGGAGGGGGGGGGGGAGAATTTTTCTGCATTTGTTCCAGTAATAATGCATATTTTAATGAAACTCCATTCCTTCGGGCTCTTTGGGGGGAAAGGGAGAATTGCGTGTTTTCTTCAAATTGTCACGATTATTTTAATCATTTTTTTTTTTTTTTTTTTTTGTATTCCGAGGCGGGGGATTTTTACTTTACTCTACTTGTTATACATATTTTTTGTATCAATATACATAAATATACATTGAAAATTTCAGTTTGTTCTACTATTTGCAATGCATAGTTCAATTAAATTCTTTTTTTCTTCGGGGAGAGGGGATATTTCTTCTTGCTGCGCGTAATTTTAAGTAATTGCTCTTTGGGGGGGGGGGGGGGGGACAAGGATATACATATTAGTTTTTTTCTAGGTTCAATGGGAATTTTGTTAATTTCTTCAAGCTAGTTTTTATTCCTATTCGGAATAGAGCTCAATTGGAGTTTAACTTAAATTACGTGTGTGTTCTCGCAGAAGAAAAACTTTTAAACTAAAATATCCCAATCAAACTCGCATTAGAATAAGGACAATGTAACCTAACATCCCCCCTCCCATTCGAAAAAAAATAATTTCAATGCAAACAAGCATCACAATCGAGAAATCTGAAAAATTCTCCTTCCCCAAACAAAAAATTACTTATACCATTAAAAAAAAAAAAAAAAAAAAAAAAAAAAAAAAAAAAATCCCGCCCGAAGAAAATAATTATAATCAAATTCTTAGAAAACTTTAAACAGGATTCAAAAAAAAAATATCGTCATTTCAAATTTTTCTGCAAAGGGGGGGGGGGGTTAAATCATATACAGTAAATGCATATTGCATCGAAAGACAAAAAATTGCGCAAAATTTATAGAAATACAGCAATTTTCCGAAAGCGGGGGAGGGGGGCAATGTCTTTCCAGACCCTCTCAAATGGCGGAGCTGTTCCCCTCCACCCAAAGAAAAAGAAATAACAATAAGAAGAGTGTATAACTCTAGAAAACACACTTGTATTCCACATAAGTCTATGTTTTGCCGAATTTTAACCCGATTCACATGTAAAAACTATCGATATTCGTCAAATGATGTCTGCAGGTGGCTTATATGTAACTTGAAACCACTAAAAAAATTATTTAAGCATTTAATTGGCAAGAAACCATCAAATAAACATCGCTCTAACCCTATTCGTACGAAGATCCTATGTTGTTTCTTCCTTAGCAACGCGCATAGCAACGGCATGTTTGGAAACTTCCCCGAGTTTCTGGCAACCCCTGACGTCACCACTAAACGTGTCTATTAATAAATGTGTGCGTTTGTTTGCGTGTGTTTGTAACCCTACCTCATCCGGACTGGTAATGTCTATCATGTCAATTCTGGTACCGTTGGTTGGAAGACATCCGGACGAAGCCATTTCGCTATTTGAAAAAAAAAAAATCTGTGGTAGTTCTCTTTTTTTATTATTATTTTTTTTTTTTTTTTAAATTTCAGTTTAAGACACAATTGTGAAATAAATTTCCAACACAGGGGTTAAAAATACTTGCATATTTTTATTTGATGTGTATGTTGAAATGCGATTTTAAGTGTCGGCGGAACTGGGGGGTTTACCGTAAGTATACATTAAATTATTCCTAAGCGAACTTTTTACTATAATTATTATTTGTGTGTGTGCTTTTGCTCATTAACTCCCGAAAATTGCTTCGCAATCTTATTTGGTTTGCGAAGATTTAAAGCTCCTGTTAAGAAGAATCCGATTAAAATACACGTTATGCATGGGCGCCCGTATGCAAAATTGTAAGGGGGGGGGGGGCTCAGTTAATTTAATCATGGATTAGCAGGATATTTTCTCCATGGAAACCGATTTCAGAACTGATTAGAGTCATTAAAATTTGACATTTTCAATGACTCATTCATTAATGGCAGGAGAAGAAATGTTTTTAGATAAAAGTACTAAAAGCAAGGAAGTTCTAATTTCTGAAAGGGGCTCGAGCTCCCTCTTGCCCCCTATATGGGTGGCCTCGACGTTATTTTAAATAAAAATCACTCTCCCCTTCTCGTAGAAAATCGAGTTTTGGTAAAGAACCGATTAAATTAAGTAAAATATTCAAATCCTACCCCACAGTCAGGCCCGTGCTGGCCCACCGGGACGCCGGGATAAATCCCGGTGCGCCCCCCTCTTACGGCGTCCCTTCATCTTTTTCATTTTGACAGCAAGTGCAAAATTTTTCAGAAATCGCCGCAACTATATTTTTTGAAACCATCATGAATGCTGCAGGGTCTGCTCTAGTAATTTTGTCTCCCCAGGCGCTGCTGACAAGTGCCACCCCATAATCATATCCTCTCCTCTACATTTTGAGCTGCAAAAAAAAAAAAAAAAACACCTATATAAGGAACAAACTTTGTTTCCTTACATTTTGCCATCCTGAAATTTGCCGCCCTTAGGCAGTGGCACACCCCAGCCCCCGGTGGAACTTCTGAGGGCGGCAAATTCATCCCATTTGAGTTTCGCTAAATCCTAATCCCTTTATGTATTTTTATTAAAACTTGATATAGACTTGAAGAAAGGTAAATGAGGCTCTGGATCAGTTAGGCACAAAAGCTGAATGACCTTTTCTTGACTTCACCAAAAATTGCCTAGAAATGCATTTTTATACCTCCGATTTCGAAAAGTGTCCGAAGTAGAGCACTCACCTCCTAAACTAACGTCTCAATATGTATCCTGAAATTGAATTTTTAAAACTGAAATTTGTCAGAAAGGATTGCGTAGCAAAGATAGCCTGAAATTGCGTCGTTAATAATCCAATTTGGAAAACTTTCCGAGGGAGATCTCGAAATCCTCATTCTCCTAATCTCTAAAGTTAGCCAAAAATTGAATTTTCTAAACTTCAATTTTAAAAAAACTACCCCCCCCCCCTCCCATTCCTTTCCCTAAGGTCAACACAGAAAACTGAAAATTTTCAAAAGCATAAGGGAAAAGAAGAATTACAGTTTTAAGAATTTCAGAGGGTGAACCCTCGAATTCTCCCTTTCCAAAGATAGTCTAACTTTGACTAAGTTTCGAAAACGTTTTGGGAGGGAATCTCGAATTCAGCGGCGTAGCGTAGGTTTGTGCCGCCCGGGGCAAGCACCAAATTTGCCGCCCCTCTTGCATTTTCCTGCAAAATGCCCCCCTCTCCCCCAAGAAAAACGACATTTTTCATATTTTACTGAACGAAAACAAGATTTTATTATCCAAAATATATTTTACATTTTAAACAAACAGGAAATATTGTTGATCGAAATATTTTTCAAAAATTATTGCATTATGAGCGATAATATTTTCCTTAAATCAAAACATTTAAAACGTGATCGAAAACTGTATTTACTGGTAGCAATTTTTAAACCTTTTATTGGAAATAAAAGGAAGCAAAAATATGATTATAAATTACATGATACATATATTTATACTTGAAAAAAAAAAATCTTCTTAACCTAAACTATTAATTTTCTACTTTGCACCAACGGAAAATCTTCAACAACACTATCAATGTCGATTGTATCAGTAAATGTATATAGTTCTGTACAATGTATGGATATAAAACCTCGTTAGATAAAATGACCCCCGGAATCCAAATATGACCACCGTTTCCCCCTACCCATCCCATTTTAGAGTTTTGGAGACAGTGCCACTTCCTTCCCCTCCTATTTTTTATTTTTTTTTTTTTTTTAAACAGTTATTACTTCCTTTTACAAAAAAGGAACTATTGTATTGGCGAAAAAAATTTCACTCAAAAATCAGCCTTAATTTCCATTTTGATAGCCCCCAAATGAATATTGAGTTTTTTTTTCGACCCGACCACACGGGGATAAGTGCCTAAGAACATATCTATCTGATATATCCATTTTGACGATCCCCGAGTTAATTACAACGAGTTTTCTCATGACATATGTATGTGCGTATATATCTGGCATAACTCGAAAACGGTGTGTTTTAGAAAGTTGAAATTTGGTACGTAGACTCCTAGTGGAATCTAGTTGTGCACCTTCCCTGTTGGTTGCATTCAGATGTTCCAAAGGGGGTCTTTTACACCTTTTTGTGGTAAAATCATTGCTAATTTCAATGCAAACTCAAGTGCTGTTATAATTTGGCTAACTCTTGGCAATATATCGCCAAGCTTCTGATCGTCAAGTTTTGTCGCCAACTTAGCAACATATTTGGCGTTTTTTTAAATTTTTTTTTAAATCTGGTTTCTATTTCACTTTTTTTTGGAGAGTTAACAGTTGAATCACATTAAAACTGCCAATATTGGGAAAATTTATCTCTATAAAACGTTTTCCTTGCTTCGATTCGCAGCAAACTTGGGGTGAAAACTTTTAAAGTGTTTCTATGCGTACTCCGAGGCACTATAATCATTAAATTGGAGTAAAAGGAAATCATGTGATGCACACATCAGCTCGTTTTTATTTGGAGTGGGAGAGGGCATAGAGAAAAGAAAGGTATAAAAACATGAACATTTGTCGCAAGGAGGGACCCTCAAGGTGGTATTCCTCCCTAAAATATTTTAAAACGAGCTGATGTGTGCATCATATGACTTCTTTTTATTCCAATTTAATGTCATTTCCCCATTATTGGCAATTTTAATGCGATTCAATTGTTTACTCTCTAAATATCACCAACAGTGGCCAAATTAAAACCAAATTTTTTTTAAAAAAAATCGCCAAATTTGTCGCCAAATTGACGATAAAAGTTAACGAACAAAAGACTGGTGATATATTGCCAGGTGTCCGACAAATTATAACACCACTTGAGTTTACATCGAAATTAACAATGCTTTCTCCCCAAAACGGGGCAATCCCCTTAGGAACATCTGACTGCAGCCAAAAGGGAAGGGTGCACAACTAGACCCCACTAGGAGTCTGCGTACCAAATTTCAACTTTCTAGGACATACCGTTTTTGAGTTATGCGAGATACCTATGCACATACACACATACGCACATACACACGTACATACGGACGTCACGAGAAAATTCGTTGTAATTAACTTGGGGGTCGTCAAAATGGATATTTCGGTTGTCTGTACGATCCTAGGATTCACGTGTGGTCGGGTCAAAAAAAAAAAACTCAACATTCATTCGGGGGTGAGAAAATGGAAATTTAGGCCGATTTTTGAGTGAAATTTTTTTTGCGAATACAATATTTCCTTTTTTGTAAAAGGAAGTAAAAATCAACAAAAAACGATCTTTTTTTCTTTTTTTCCACAATTTGTTTTCGATTGTACTTCTCGATGCAAAATCAAAGTATCGGCTTCACTTCTATGAGCGCCATATCCGAAAAAATGTGCACGTTGAAAAAATAAATAAATAAAATAAAATAAATACATATTTAAAAAAAATAAATAAATCTTGAAGCACCGTATGTTGTATATGAGTCGCCTTACAGACCTTTAGTCGCAAAACTTCCCGAATTATTTAAAATTTATTAAAGTTAAGATCACACATATAATTAAGATTTCGAATTATATTAAGCATGCCTATAATTTAGCATTAGTACCTTCTTTTCTTTACTAATAATAAAGCTGAAAGTCTCTCTGTCCGGAGGATGTCTGGATGTCTGTAGGATGTCTGTGACGCGCATAGCGCCTAAACCGTTCGGCCGATTTTCATGAAATTTGGCACAAAGTTAGTATGTAGCATGGGGGTGTGCACCTCGAAGCGATGTTTCGAAAATTCGATGTGGTTCTTTTTCTATTCCAATTTTAACAACATTTTCCGGAACAAAATTATCATAAGATGGACGAGTAAATTACAAAGTTATCATAACGTGGAACCGTAATATGGGCAAGCCAATTGGCGAGAAATTCATCATACATTATTTGTAAATATATAGGCGAACCAAAACACCTTTTAATTTTCAACTATGGGCAAAGCCGTGCGGTTGCCACTAGTTATAAATAAAACACAAACTCCAAATTTATGTGTCCGGAGTAAGCTCGGAAAATACCGGATCGATTTCGTTAAAATTTTTAGTTTGCCTAAGTTAGTGCTGGGAAGGCTTATAGACCTTTTCGAAAAAAAATCGATGAATAATTCATTTTGTATTCACAATTGACGTTTTGGACCCAGAAACAGATCTTTCTACCAGGGGCGGACAGGGTCCCCTAAGAGGGGGCCAAACTTGACTCCCAAACCTGAAGGGCGCAAAAGGTGCACACAGGTTCAAGGGGCAAAGAAAAAAAATGGGGAGGGAAACGGGGGTGGTCAGCTTTAAAAGTGCAAAAAAAAAAAAAAAAAACACGAAGACGCTCAGGATCAAGGGAGCGGAAAAAACCACAGGCGCATAAGGTTTTTGGAAACACGTGGAGGCGCACTTACGGAGTTTGTTAAGGCAATGACTACTTGCAGGGGCGGAATGGCCGATGTGCCCTCGAACGTCCTCTGTCAGCCTTCGTTTTCTTTGGGGGGGGGGGGAGGTTACGCCCTCAAACCTGTGCACTTTTTTTTTCGCCCTAAACCACACCTATGCGCCTTTTGTTTTCTTCCTCTAACGCGTGTGTCTTCGTTTTTGTTTTTTCCCCTTTTTTTGCGCTTTCGAACCTGTGTGCCTTCGTTTCTTGTTGTGCCCTCAAACCTGTGCACCCTCGTTTTTTTTTTCTTTTTTTTTTTTGCTCACTCAAACCTACCTATGCGCCCCCTTTTTTATTTTGTGCCTTATTAAGAGGACAATTTTTCGTGGCCATGGTTAGAAATAGTTATTAGCGTTCATTCAAGGTTAACTTACGAACTTCGAAGTCCACCTTCCACTGGCCTCCGCGAGCGAGACCAAACCTGGGTGGTGGCCAGTGGTTGTGGCGTCTATCCCCAATACACACACGCAATACATACATACATCTACACACACACACACGCCTACTGTACACACACGCGCGCGCCTGCACACACTCACACACGTGAATCTTGATTGCGAAAAACATAATTTGAATTCAAGACGTAAAACAATTCAATTTTTTTTAAATTTAATTTCATTTTATTTGCGTCCTCAAACAACGAAACCTTTAATTTTTTTCTTCTTTTTTACGCAATCTAACCACTTGTGCACATTTGAGGGTTTTGTTGGGTTTTTTTTTTTTTTTTTGCGCCCTTTAGTACTCAAGGTTGGCGCCCTCTTGGAGGACCCAGTCGATCTCTGACTGCTTGTCGATCTTTGTGATTTGAAATCCTCTCCAACGAGGTTAAATGCTCTCTTTCTCGTCTTACTATGTCTTCTCCAGTAGTGATAAATGGTCCGCATGTATGTTAGTGTCCAGTATTTCGTGCTCGTGGCTCAATGAGAAAAATTTCCAGCGACAGTTTAGAACTGAACAGTAAAAAAAAAAAAAACGTTTTTGATGTTGATTTAGTGAGACAAAATTTGGCATTTCTAGTTAAGCGCGGTCTTAAAAAAAATTGATTTTAATGTGGTGTTACAGATTTTGCCGCCCCTATCAAAGTGCCGCCCGGGGCGAGTGCCCCCTTTGCCCCCCCCCCCTATGCTACGCCACTGCTCGAATCCTCTCCCTACGCCCCATTGCAGCGAAAATCATCGAATCTTATTTCTTTCCCTGCCCAACGCCACCAAAAATAGAGTTCAAAATCGGAAATTTTCTTGACTTCCCCCCCCCCTCCTCCCGAATTTTCAGCATTCCCTTAACGACGTAAAATTGCGTTTTTAAAAGTTTTATTTTGGAAATGTCCTGGAAGGGCTCCTGAATTCAAAAAGGTCACAAAGCTTATCTCATGGTAACTTCAGTTTTGAAAAATAATTGGAGGGAAACCCCAAACCTTCATTTGATGAAATTCGCTATGTTTGACGTCAATTTAGAAAAATTCTCTGCGAGAAAAATCCAGATCGTTAAATTTTTTTCCACAAAAGATTGACTTAAACTAAGTTAAAAGAAATTCTGGAAGTTCGTGCGATCTGCGATTCTTCCTGCGTCTCTTCCCCCTTTTCTGTCATTTCTCTGACATCCCACAAGCGGCCTAAAATTGACCTTTTAGTACGTGTAACTTTTGAAATCTATCTTTCGTTCAAAGCAATACATTGCACAAAAAGGAATTTTTCCGTTTTAAATTTATCAAAGGTTTTATAAATTGACTCTGTTTTTTTTTTCCTCCTATTAGTTAAACGTTGATAGTTATTTAAATAAAGGTGCGGGTAAAGGAGGGAAGCTTCAAGTCAAGACATTCCCAAGAGTAATGCCCCTCTCTTCCTAAAAATTCCTATAGAGACAAGTGTCCCTTGCCCTCCTCCCACCCTTAAAGTTCGATCCCATATGGTCAGACCTGAAACAGAAATGGATCTACGAGGGGAGATAGGGGAAGAAAAAATTCCAAGCGAAGGTCACCGAAACCTCTCATTCCATAACATCTCAAAACATCATCTGCAACGGCATTTTCACGGCCTGAATTTATAAAATTTTTCGAGGAAGTGAGTCCCCGAGACCTTCAGCCCATGCCACCGAAGATACTATTGGTCCAAAATTTTGCGTTCTGAAGATTCTATTTCTAAACACGGCCGAGAAAGATATATTTTCTCCAGCATCCCCCATCCCATATTTTCTCCTGCATTACCAAAGAAGGTATAAAATCGCGTTTTCAAAACTTCAATATCGAAAAACTTCCAGGGAAAGAAACATAGGCGTAAACTAGGGGGGGGGGCATAGGGGGGCAAGTGCCTCCCTACTTTTTGAGTCAAGGGCAGAGTTATTATTTTGCCACCCCTAATTTTTAAGCAAAAGATTTCTATTAATTGTTTTTCAAATGATCTATTATTTTCAAATAATAATAAAATGTAATTCATATACTACCGACGATGCAATTATGATGAACTAGCTTTTACCCGCGGCTTCGCTCACGTTGATGGTTGATGTAGTTTTTTTCAATTAATTCAAGTTAATGGTCACCACAGGGAGAGGTCAGTTACCAAAAAATGGTTTCTCCCTAGTTTCGCTGACACTTAAAATGCATTCCCCCCCCCCTTTAATATATCAAAAAATATGATGAAAACTGAAAATTGGGGGGGGGTGTAATGAAATGTCGGCGAAACTGGGAAGATACCCAAAAAAAATCACACAATATAAATCAGGAAAACGTTCAGGAGTTGTAAAGAAGTTAGTTTGGGTAATTCTCAAAAATTCCAATTCGAGTGAGGTCAACAATTCTTAACCATTTCCCTTATAATTCCCATCCCCGTCAAATGGTGTCCAGCGCTACATCTGCTATCTAAATTATTGTATAGCTTCTTACCGGAGAAATAGTCTCCAAAATAATCAGTCACTACAAATCCAGATTCTATTAATATCCCTTTAGAGCGAGAACATCAAACTTTTATAATTCCCCACATGAAGGAAATCAACTGTTTCTTAATAACGTAAACAGTCCTGATTAAAATACCAAAAAAGTTCAGAGTAAAAATACCATTAAAATCAGATTAAGCACAACAGTTTTTTTTTTTTTTAAGTTCCCCTTTAAATGCGGACAATAGTACAAAAAACTTCTCATTTCATATAAATTTTAAAAAAACAAAAAAACCATTAATTGCCTCAAAGTTGCGTAAAACTGGAAAATAATCAGCCAAATCCATATATTATTTGCCTACCTTGTGCAAAAAATCTTACTTTAAAATTTAACTTGAGAAAAGCCTTGAACGTCAGACGAAGTCAGACGAAAAGCAAAAATAGTCAACAATAGAACAATTGAATAAAATATGACAACGTATATAAAGTACAAATTGAGAATAGAAAAAGGTTAAAAAATCAGCAAACAGCTGTTTCGGCACTCAAAGTGCGAAACAGCTGTTGAGTGCCGAACCGTGTTGTATTTGAGTGCCGAAACAGCTGTTTGCTAGTTTTTAAACCTTTTTCTATTCTCAATTTGTACTTTATATACGTTGTCATATTTTATTCACTATGCAGTACAAAGTTTTCGACTACTTTTTATGTAATAGAACAATTGTCGCTATCAGCAGGGAGTTGAGGTGATACCCTAAATATTATATTGTGTTGAGGAAAGCCTTCGAACATGGAACTAAAAAGCTCATAACTCGTTTTTTATTCAACTTAAAAATTTGGAACAGGTGCCATCTTCAGCAGAAAAATCAAAGCTTTCGATGGACATATAATGTTAATATGTGCAAGCATTTTTTCAACCTCATATTAGAGAATTTATACCAAAATTGGGTTTTATCGCCTCCCTAGGGGGGTTTTGCCCCCCATAACGGGGTGAAAACTACTCTATGTGTTATTCTGATGTATAAACTATATTATTGAAAAGTTTCATCAAAATCCATTCAGTAGTTTTTGCGTGAAAGAGTAACAAACATCCAAACATCCATACATCCATACAGACAAACTTTCGCATATATAATTCCTAGGAATAGGAGGAAAAACTTTACTTTGGGTTAGAAATAGGCTTATTGTTAGGAAGCAAAGAGTAGTTGTGAGAGGAAATCATTCTAATTGGAGTGATGTTTTAAGTGGGGTTCCTCAGGGATCAGTTTTAGGGAATCTTTTGTTTATTATATTTATGAATGACATCAATGAAAATATTTCTGGAAGCATGAATTGTTTTGCTGACGATGTAAAAGTTATGGGGATTGTCGAAAATGAAGAACAAGTAAAACAGCTGCAAGAGGATTTAGATCATATTACTAAGTGGGCAGATAAATGGGGTATGGCAGTTAATGTAGGGAAATGTCAAGTGCTACACTTAGGTCATGGAAATAAGCGTATGAGATATCGTTTACAGGGTTCAGTCATAAATCAGGCAGAAAATGTTATGGATCTGGGTATCTTTATAAATCAGGACTTCAAGTTTAGTCAACAGTGCAGTATTGCTAGTAACAAAGCCAACAAAATGCTTGGGTTTATCAATAGATCTATTTCAAACAAATCTAAGAAAGTTCTTCTGCCTTTATATAGGAGTTTAGTAAGACCTCATTTGGAGTATGCTGTTCAGTTTTGGTCGCCTTATCTGAAGAAAGATATTTTTGTATTGGAAAGGGTTCAAAGAAGGGTAACTAAATTAGTAAGGGGACTCTCAGATTTAGATTATGATACCAGACTTAATAGGCTTAACATGTATAGCCTGGAGCAAAGGAGAGTCAGAGGGGACATGATTCAGTTATTTAAATTTATCAAAATGAAAGATGTAAATGGTTAAATTTTTGCGGGGAAAGCAGGACAAGGGGTCATTGTTTTAAGCTATTTAAATCTCAGGCTAACTTGGAAATCAGGAAAAACTACTACTTTAGCAGGGTCGTGGGCACTTGGAATAGCTTACCGGAAGAGGCGGTAATGAGCAAGGGAGTGGATAGCTTTAAGAGGGCCATTAATCTTCATTGGGGACTAATTAATTGACTAGGACCAGCCTAGCTGGGCCCAGAGCCTGTTGCTGGTCGTCACATTTGTATTTGTATTTATAATAGCAGTAAGATTATATACAAAAGTTGTATCCTTGTGTAATTTTAACTCATTGTTTATCTGTTTTTAAACTGCACCACAGCGGCGCAATCAGAAGCCCAGAAGAGGCCCGTGTACCTGATCCCAAAGTGATGATGACTCCCCCACCCCCTTCCAATATATATTGGCCTAGTTTACTAAAATCCCTGTAATCCTAGTTTCTAAATTTAGGTAGTAAACTCGGATTACATGCCCGAAAAAATTAGTGTTTTCGAGAAAGAGCAGAAATGTTACAGTGGAAATGAAATGTTGCTGCATTTCCGAAGTTTTCTTAAAGCGAAATTTACTTTTAATAGTTTAACAGGCGCTCACATGAATGAATTTACAACCATTTAATAGGGTCAAAACAGAACAGTGGCGTAACTAGAAAGGGGGCCCACGAGGTTCGCCCCCCCCCCTCCCTCCATAATGCTGAGCTGAATGTTTTTCAAAAGTATTCTTCGATTCCGAGTCACAACTGACTACAACTGTATTTATGTCGAGGACTGCATACTAAGTGCCTTGCCTCCATTATTTTTTTATACCGATAGATGGCAGCACCATCACCGGATCGAACAGTTAATGAGAATTTAGATCTAGACCAGGAGCTAATAGCTACCTGGTGCTAGCACCCCCAGAGATATCGTTTCACTTGGAGGACATTGAGACCACGAGCATATTTAACGTCGCCCAGTCCCCTTTAATGACGACGGTGGATCTTCGACCATCGAGGTTCGAACTCAGGACCCTCCGGCCCCGAATCCGACACTCTACCGATCGGGCTATCACTGCCCAAAAGTATTCTTTATCATTGATGAGAAGATAAGAATACGTCTTTGGAAAACAAAGTGATATTTATAAATTTATAGTAATATTAGGAGAAATCTTAATTTCTTTCAAATATAAATCTTTCAATTAAAAATATTTAACAGTTACAGCTCATTGATCAGCTAATCACCCCCTCCCCCTTGTCCTATTTCTTCCCTTTTTTTTCTAGTTCGTCTAAAAATAGGAAAATGCTACTCCTCCGAAGCCCCCCTCCCTCCCCACACACCGGAAGCATATGGAGCATCTGCATTTCGTTTTCAGGTCTTCAATTTTGCGAATTTTCCAGTGGAAAGCCCTCAACTACCGAACAACATTGGAAATCGCTTAAAATTGAGTTTTTAGAGCTTTAATTTCAAAAAATTACTGGCTCTAATATTACAAGATATGGCCTTACAATCGCGTATCGCATTTTTAAGACTTGAATTTCAGAAAATATTCGGGAAAGGGTTCCTATATCACCTTTTTTCTAATATCATAAGCTGTGGTTGGAAGTAGCGCGCTACAGGTAGCGACGCTACTGTAGTAGCTACATTTTTTAGTAGTTTGTAGTGTAGCGCACTACTTTAAAAAAAAAAGTAGTGTAGTGAGTAGTTCGATACAAAATAATAGTAGTTTGTAGCGATTTCTGAAAACTACTTTTAAATAAACTTAAAAATAATCGAGGTTCAAGCGCATTTGACTGGCGCAAATTTTACACAAGTACAACAGTGAATGCAATGAGAAATAAGACTCATAAAAATACGAGCTGACCTTAAGCATATCACTTTGACACAATACGTTCCATCTGTTTGCCGCCATTTGTTTGCCATCGTAATTTTCATATTTCGCCAAAATTTGTATTGACTAGAGCTTGAATTAACAAGAAAAGTATACGAATTAGCGATAACCGCCAATTAACTAACATTAGTTTTTTTTTTTTTTTTTTGGCTGCCAAAACTGCTCAGTGGATGAAATTTCAGAGATAATTGTTCCAATACTGTAAAAACACTTATTTTCGCGAAAATGAAGATATTGGTGATTTTGCGAGTTGAAATTTTGTGAATTTTATATGAACAGACTGAAAGTTGAAAAACAGAAACATTTCCCATGGCTTAAATTTTCGTAATTTCGACGGGCATGCGAAAATCTCGAAAATTGAAGTCCCACGAAAATAAGTGCTTATACAGTATTCATCAAATAAAGAAACTACTGCAAAGATTATAGAAGAGGATAATATTGAAATGCCCTGGCCGGCTTACAATTAATACGAGCATTACAGTGTTATATAACAGTATGATAACGGACATATGTGGAAAAAAAAAGAAATAATAGATCATTCTTCGTCATATTCCATGTTCAGATGAGCTGTTTTATCAAACTAAAACTTTTCTCTTACGGTGTTTGTGTATACAGTGAAATCCCTCTAATGCGGACACTAGCGGGACTTTTTTTTTTTTGTTCGCAATAGAGGGGTGTTCGCAAGACAGGGGTTTAATAATGTTATTTGCCTTGGAATCGGGGAATTAAAAATTGTCCGCATAAGAGGGGTGTCCGTTAGGAGGTATTTTACAGAGTGTCCCCCCCAAAAAAAATCGCAAGTAGACTTTTCAAGTCGAACGCCCTCTTATATTTTTCTTTTTACGTCAAAACAATGGGGTTGTTTCCTTCAGTCAAAAGTAGTACTTTTTGTCACCGAAATTGATAGAATAAGCAAAAATAATAACATGGATCCAAAAAATACTTTCATTTTCCCAACAGTTATTTTTTAATTAATTTTTTAAAATGTCCAATTTTTCAAACAAGGCGTGGCCTTTATGCCGTCACAAATGATGTTCTTTGGCGCATCTTTCTTAAACGTTTCCACGTTATGATAATCATGAAGCGAATTATATTGCGCTCTACGCTTTCTACCAACCCTTTCGTTGCCAATACACGTGAGTAAAGATGCGAATTAAATATTTTGTTCTGTGAATAGCAACACTGTATGGCATTTCATCATTTGTGATGTATTCGGTGGAAGCGTAAACAATAAAAGCACACCGATTTAAGTATTTTTTTAAAAATATTAAACTTAGTCAAATTATTTAAAAAATGGTCAGATTTTTTAAGCATGCTCTTTCAGAAAAAAAATACTTTTTAAAATTTTGGAAACGACTCCATTGTAAGAAAAAAAGATTTATGTAACTTGTTAACGGCAACCAGTGTCGACTTCCGTCTGAAGGTGTGAACCAGCACTTATAATGTTAAGTTAAAAAAACCCACATTTTTTAGGAACTCGAAGTTTCTGTTAATAAAATGTTGTCCCTATACCCCACTATGCACCACAAAACATTTATTCAAGTTGAATTAATTATTAAAAATTTAGGTGTTCCACACTTGGCCATAATTTTCTTCAGAAAATTAATTAATTTCGATACATAATTTTTTAAATGTAAGTTAAATTTTACGAAATTATCAAGCTGAAAAACATGTTTCTGGTGTCCTTTTCTTGGAATAATTGATAACTACAGGAATACCTCAATTGTCCTTTATGACCCAGAAAAGTTATTTCCTCCTTATGAGTGCGTTATGAAAAGTGCTTAGTATTTTAAAAAAAATGTTATTTCTACATATTTTCGAAAAATGGAAAGTAAATTTGAAGAAATTACCTAACAAGCTGAAAAATATAAACAACAAAGTAGGTAATTAGCGTTAAATATAAATTTTTGCTCTCCTGCAATATTTAAGTCTCCCACATAGCACTCTAACATGTGGGTTTTTTCAAGGTTAAGTTAAATTTTTCATTTAATTTGGCCTAGCATACAAATGCTGCCTTATATTTTCAGACGCAAGTCGGTACGAATCGCCGTTGTTAAAATTATATGAAAAATTTTCACAATTGTTTTGACATAAGAGGAAAAATATAAAAGGGTATGCAACTTGAAAAATCGACTTTAATTTTTTTAAACCCTTGTGTGCTTTTTATTCACTTATTTTTTAAAAAGTAGCGAAGTAGCGACTACATTTTAAAAATAGTTTGTAGTTGCTACATTTAAAAAAAAGTAGTTGTAGCTGTAGTTAACTACATTTGTAACAAAGTAGTTGTAGTTCGCTACAAAAAAAAAAAAATGTAGTTTTTCCAACCACCGATCATAAGCTATTTGGTTTCTTAATCTACACTTTCAAAAATTTTAAGTGGAATAACCTCTGAATATAAAACATTGCTTTAGTTTTTTGCACCTTAACTTTGAAAATTTGACCAGAAAAGAGCTTCAGGACCTTCTTCCCATAAAATCTTCAACGTTTGTCTAAAATAGCGTTTTTGAACCTTCAATTTCGAAATCTTGCAGGGGGGAGGAGGAATTGATTTGGACAAAAAGAAAAATAAAAAAATAAAAAAAAATTAATTTGAATTTTTGGCATCTTGAATTTAAATTATGTTTTTCGCAATCACGAGCGTGTGTGTTTGTGTAGGCGCATGTGTGTGGGTGCGTAAGTGTATGTATGCATGTGTGTAAGTGAGTGTTGTGTACGTGCGTGTGCGTGTAGGTGTTCGTGTGTGTGTGTGTGTGTGTAGGCGTTCGTGTGTGTGTGTGTGTGTGTAGGCGTTCGTGTGTGTGGGACATGGACGCCACCGCCCAGCAAAAGTGGATTTCGGGGGACAGTGCTCAGGACCAACCTCGCCGCCGCCGATGGACGGTAATGCTGCAGGCCTGGTCCAAGCTGAAAAAGGCACGGACGCCAAAAACGGTCAAGTGAAAACAATAAGCAATCGTGATTGCTCAAAAAAAAAAAAAATCGATCGGGGACAGTCTCTAAGCTCCATCCTTTACCCTAAGGTCGATAAATATGGCCTACAACCGCGTTTTAAAGCTTCAATTTCTAGAAATTTTCGCTGAGACCGCTATACACTGGTGTGCAAAAATTAAGGACGAAGTCGAAAAATTAGCATATCAGCTGAACGAAGAGGCAGAGCGGACAGAAAGACCAATCAGGAGATTAAGTAAGGTGATGTACGGTAGCACATGCGCAGATATGCAGGCAGACGTAATGGGGGAGTGTCTGAGTAGTATAAAGCATGTTGTCGGTGTAAGATCAGTATTCCTGGCAAAGAGATTGCACGCCGTATAGCAGTTAAAATCACACCGAGTTGCTGCCTCAGCGAGAAATGGCGAATAATCAATCTGTTAGACGACATCTTGATGCTTTTACCCGAGGTCGAATCATTGGGAAGTTGGAGGAAGGCCGCAGTACTAATTTCTATCTTTTTATTGTTTGTTTGGTTTGAAAATGTAATCATTTATTTGTACCATTACCACTCAACTTGTATTAAATTTCATTCAACTATGATACTTTCTTCATGGTGTTGCAATTTTCACAAATAGAAGTGTAGCATGTGGTGCACGAACGTATCGAACACTAACGGCACGGCGGCGGCGTACAGTCCCCGAGGTTTAGTGATCGAAAGCGAACAGTAGAAAACTGGGCAATCTGTATTTAGACATCTATTTATTCTTTTTATTCAAGTTTGTTTTTATAAGCATTTGCACAGAGTCCTAAAGGTGGATTGCTTGGATTTCAAAGCCAACTTTTCAATGTAGAAATGGAGAGCTTGGAGTAAATCAGAAAATGTCCACATTGAAAATACTTTTATTTTTTTCGAAACATTAACCTTTACTTTTAAAGTTTTCAGTTCATTAAGTGGATGCACTATCGATGAGGTTGTCGAATTCCCGAAAAAATCTTCGAAATGCAACACATGGGTTTTCTTTTGAAAGTTTTCTTTTCTTTAGTTTCTCTGGATTGATCATCTGTAAATTAAAAAAAAGAGATCATATGAGGCAATAAATAGATGTATTGCATTGAATCGCAGAAATTTTATTTGGTTGATGTTGATACTTATAGGTAAGGCAGAAGTTCTTTGCGTGTGGGGACAAAATACCAAGATGTCTCTACTAAATCACCAAAAAAATTCCTCATTTGGCAATTTTTTGTTGACGATTCGGCAAATTTGGAAACAATTGTACAACATCGAGAAGGGACACCTGTTGGCCCGGGCCCGAGCCTGAAGGGGATCCAATATTTTTAAAACATTTTTTCACCACAAATAGCTACATTATCAGGAAGCAACATAGGCTATAATTTATTTATAAAAAACTTAGTTTAAAAAAGTTATGATGGAAAACAGTAAATTTCATTTAATTTCCCCATTAAATGATTAAATATAAAACCCATTGTTACAAAAATTTTGAATCAAGGCTTCTCCGGAGAAAACATGAATTTAAAGTCATTTAAATATTTGGGAACTCTACTTTTTGCACACTTAGGAAAACATAGTAGAGAGCTTTTTTTTGTGTGTGTGTGTGTGTGTGTACTATTTAATTAAATAAATAAAGCGCACGGTTTTTTTAAGTGATCTTTGTTTTCGTTAGTTCATATTTTGGAAATTCTTCAAATTTTTATATGCGTAAATGTCGTGCTTTCGTTTCTAACTGAATAGTGTTTCGTTCCTTATACTTATTTCTATTTTACTTTTATGGGTAAGGAAGAAGCTCGATTTTTAATCACGTCAAAGCGGTGTGTTTTAAATTCTTTCATTTAAAACAGAAAACGAGTGAAAGTAGCGATTGTTTCTCACAATTATTACTGACCGAGGCAACGCCGAGTTTTTTTGCTAGTGATTAACAGAACCTTCAATCGTTTTTTTAAAGTAATAAATAGTAATTGCGCTAATAAGACATCTAACATTTTAAATGTTAAGAGCCAGTTTTGTACTTTTGATGGTCGATGTCTTTCTTAACAGGGTTTGTAAAGTATGAAATCTTCGTCTTAAATACAATGAAAAAACTCGTATTTTAGCGGTGTATTTTTTCTTTACTAACAAAGTATTTCCTTTGGCAATGGTGTGACTTAACTTTCCCCCCCCCCACCACCACCACCCACACACCAGCGAAAGTATTTGTCTTAAATTCTATTGTAGCTCTCAGCTAAATACAGTCAGTACACACTAATGGTCCATCTCTGATACTCTCGCCTCGTGACCTCCTACATTGTTATATCATTCAAAATCACATCATTAAAATAAACTTGCAAAAACTTCGTTGTTAGAGTAAAATTATTACAGTAAACCTCTCGAGTATCCGCAAATGGATTATCCGTGGGGCGGATTATCCGTAAATAATTTAACAATCAGGAACACGCATTTTTCAGTAAAAAGCGAATACCAATGGCTATTTTTTTGTCGAAAAATAGTAAACAAACTTAGTTGTTTTTGTTAATTACTTTCTTCTATATCTAATACATAGAAGAAAGTATTGGATTCGTGCAAATTTTCGAATTTTAACGGATTCGAACGTTTTGAGGTGCGCTTAGTCCATTTCGATCATTTTTGGAAAATGTCTGTCTGTCTGTGTGTGTATGTGTCCGTGTGTGGGTCACGTATGTGTGTAACCAGTTTTTTGTGGTCGCTCTACAGCAAAAACTACCACATGAAATCGAACGAAATTCGGTACACATATGTGCCCCTATGTGAACTTGTGCCCATTGGTTTTTGGCGTGAATTCCTCCAAGGGGGTGGAGCAGTGGGAAGTTTCTTGAGTTACGCATGCCTGCTATTCCCCAAGAAGCAACTGGCGGAATCAAACAAAATTTGGTCCATATGTTGCCTTTAACAGGAACAGGTGCTGATTCAATTTTGTTGTCAATATCTCAAACGGGGGATGAGCTACATAATGTTTTTTGTCGTCAATTGTGACTGCTGTATCGCAAGAAATAATGAATGGAATCAAAAAAAAAAAAAAAAAAATCGACAAGTACACCTAAGCTCTGACCACGGATTGTATGGAAAGACAAACATCCGTTTTACAGCCGGAAATGGACGAATCTATGATTTTTTTTACGATAAGCGCGCACCAAATTTTTATTTTTCCCCCTTATTCACATAGATTTGTCTTATCTGGACATTTGAAAATTCCATGGAATCCGTGGTTGGACAGTATAAGAGCTGATTCTATTTTGGCGTCAACAGCTGAAAAGTGAGTGCGCAATCAAATGTTCTTTTTCTTTTTTTTTTCCATTGTTAGTGCCATGTCTCAAGCAGTAATGTTACGTTCTGAATGAAGCTTGGAATAAATGTGAATCCATATGTAAATAGGCGTTAATTCAATTTTGGCGCCAATCGCTCTATGAGGGGCTGATTTTTTTTTTTTTTTTTTTTGAGCAATAACGATTGTTTATTGTCCTCACTTGACCGTCCTTGATGTTGTGGTTCCTTTTTCAGCTTGGACCAGGGGCCTCTGAAGCACCACCGCACCGCCCCACAGTGGGGCGAAAAGGCCAAAAAGCGCTTAAAAGCGTTTTTGAACCTTTCTCGCTTGTTTGCTAACTCAGGCATGTTGTAATGGAGTTTTCTCGATTTGTTTGGGCTCAGGGTCCAAAGATCGCAGGTTTACGCAGCTCATTCCTTTTCAGGGTCTTCCTACAGACCATTGATGGCTAATTAATATTAATTTCTTAGAGGACATAAGAGGACATTTTTTTGTAGAGCATTTTGAAAAAAATAACTTTGAATTCCCCAGTTTTCGGTGCTGTTCACAACCAATTATCTGTTTGAATATTCTATTATTCTTTTTTTTTTTTTTTTGTTCTTTTGGTATCTTCGGACACGAGAGAAATTAAATATACCCGCCATTAATAAGAAAATATATATATAGATTTCTTCAAAGCAATTTGTTTAAAACCCCTTCATTCATGGTTCTTCACATTCTAAAGGCTATCTTTAGCATTGTAGTGGACGAAGGGCTCTAAAATTCCAGTTCTGATTGCATAAGATATAGGCCTGTGCTAATATATTAATCCGCAATTGGTTTGATATAGAAAGAAAATTACCCTTTTAAGCGGTTTTTGTCGTTTTCGCCCCACTGTGTGTGCGCCCGTCGGCCTTTGCAGGCGCGGCTCCTCCGGTCCAGAGCTATCCGCTTCTCCTGGTCAGGAGCGTCCATGTCCTACTCACACGCACGCTCACACACTCACGACTTCACACACATACACTCACACACGCCTACGCGCATACACACAGATCTACGCACACACACACAACTATGCACACGTAACCGCCCAGGAGGAGGGCAGGCTTGGGGGGACAGGAGCCGTTTCTAGAAACAATAACTCCAATGAGTAGAGTCCTGTCGCAGTTCGTGATTGCGAAAAATATAATTTGAATTCAAAATTTCAGAATTCAAATTAATTCTCTCTCTCTCTCTCTCTTTTTTTTTTTTGTGAATAAAAATAGCTTTATTAATCTTTACTAATAATAAAGCTGAAAGTCTCTCTGTTTGGATGTCAGGAGGATGTCTGGATCTCTGTGACGCACATAGCGCCTAGACCGTTCGGGCGATTTTCATGAAATTTGGCACAAAGTTAGTTTGTAGCATGGAGGTGTGCATCTCGAAGCGATTTTTCGAAAATTCGATGTGGTTCTTTTTCTATTCCAGTTTTAGGAACAAAACTATCATAAGATGAACGAGTAAAGTACGATATTATAATAACGTGGAACCGTAACATGGGCACAAGCCAATTGGCGAGATACAAAATTATCATAACGTGGAACCGTAACATGGGTACAAGCCAATTGGCAAGAAAATTCACCATACATTATTTGTAAATATACAGGCGAACCAAGAGACCTTTTAATTTTTCTATTACTGGCAAAGCCGTGCGGGTACCACTAGTGCAACAATAAGAAAGATAAATCGTAACAGGCTATCGTCTGCGTATTTCTCGTGATTTAAGTGTATCGGAAATGTTACCTCAATTATTTAAAAATTTTAACTGTTGCCGTCTTGTGTTTGTTAACAAATAAATGTCTGTAATTATTTTAAGAAAGGCTTTTAAAATAATTTTCAATTTTCATTCTTTGCTTTGCTTTTAAAAAAAATCGGGAATTGGGAAGGTAGTCAAGTTTTGGCGTTTGTGATTTTGTTTTTGTTGGGAATATTGCTTCCTCGTCAAGCATAAGAGAAGGATCAGAATTATAACAAAGATATAGAAGACAGTTTCGTGATGGCCATACTACATACTAATTATCTGTGGCACTTGTGTCACCCAATTCCACGAGTAATCGGGAGTACGGGAGTTACTGTATTTTTTTAAAAAATAATCTTGATACAAAAATTGTTTCTAAAACTCGGTACTCGATAACACGGCCGAATCCTGAAAGCTCGACCACATATTAGCAGGGCGAAAAAACCAGGCGCAAAAAATTTATTGCGCACGCTCCGATAATCCGGCATTTTCAAACTCTGCGACTATTTGGTTCACATTAGGTCGAGATTCGAGACTACTCACTGTAACTATATATAAGGAAGTTGCTTTCTCTACGATGGAAATCAAAAGTTACTTCTTTCTGGTCCACAATGTGCCAGCAATAATGCTGATATCATGCGGGACTCTGCATATATGAGGCAGTGTCATGCAAAGGGAGGTAAGTGGCCCCTTACCCCTCTTAGGTGGGCACCCCTGAGTAACGTAACAGGGCCCCTTTTAGACATTTGATGAGGTGTGCTTCGTCCAAAATGCTTCCCCAAATTAGGCGACCGTTTGTACTCTAGAAAAACACTACAATTAGTTTCGTTTTGTACCACTGAACTTAGAGCTCAAATCAATTTATATTTTAAAATCTTTCATTGAACTGCATCGTTTGCCTACGTTTTAAGTTTCGAACGCTAAAAAGGCAAGCGCTTTTTTTTTAACCCCTTGTCCATTTCTATAAAGTTCTGGTAATCTCTTTCAAATATAAGCGATTTTTTTTAGTCTTGCAATTAAAGGGAAAAAAAATCATATTTAATTTTGGTTGATGGCGTCAGACTTGGGGCTATGAAGATAAGGACAAATAGAATTGCTCACTTCAAACTTGCAAGATTGAAAACTTGTAATCTCTAGGAGAAAGAGTTCCTTCAAACTAAAAAGCTTGTTAAGCCTTGCAAATAGGTTATATAAAGTTATGTTTTGAGCCACGTGTGTCGGCATCCCTATTGTCAAGGCAACAATAGCTTTGGTTAAAATGGCTTGTTCGGAAGATTTGGAGATCAGAGTTTGCAATGTGAAAAGAGCAAATAAAATTATTATCCTGTTAACCTTATAATCTATGGAGTCAAGTCCTTTGCGAGTCTTATAGCTACAGGCTTTTAGTATAATTTCAATAAGGCATGAAAATGCAACAAAGCTTTCAAAAAGAAAAAAAGGTGTGTGTGGGGGGGGGGATTTTTCCTTTTCTTAGGTCCGCTTCGCGGGCCCCTATGCAATGCATAGGCGTGCCCCCCCCCCTCGACGCCCCTGGTAAGTGGCAAAATTAAAGTCTTGGAGATAACCAGTACAAATGGTGGGCGAGCCTCTTCTCTGTTTTGAGGCAAGGGATAGAAGATACCCCGGGCAGGCGCTGTTATACAGCATGATTTAGAAAAAATTTTCCTACCTTGGTCCTTATCTTTAAACGCGTTTTCACGCGCTTTAAACGGCCGAAAAGTTCGCTCACATCCTTTTGCTTCTCACTGCCTCATATATGATGTAAAATGGGTTTTTTTAAGAAGCTTACTCGTTCGTTCAGTTTCTTTTTTGTCACAGTTATCAGAGCTTGTTTCTAAACTTGTACTTTCGTTTTCTTCTCCAACTGAATCTGTTTTCAAGTAAAATTTACAAATAACATTGACGTTCAAGCATTGTTCATATATTCCACCACTGTTTCTATTTTCGTTACTTGAACCGATATTAGCTTCGTTTTCATGACTTGACGCATTCTCGCTCTTTTGTTTCGCACCACAAAACCTGCACTCTTTCAGAAAAGGCTTGTTTTTGCATGCATCCGAAAAATCATCAATTTTTACCTCAGTACACTTTTGAAGAATCTGGTTAGAAGAGGGATAGACACGCTCTGATTTTTGGAGTTTGTTCCTCTGTTTTCTTTCGAAGATTTTACATTGCTGAAATGTTGCAGCTTTTCCTTGATGCAGATTTTGGCACGGTACTTTTGACACATCTTCCACATGAATATTTTGTATTTTTCGAGTTTGAGCTGCATTCTGAGAGAGCATATTGCTTTCAGTCAAGCTTGTAGATAGATTATTTCCTATAACGTGCGCTGATTTTTTATTTCCAAAATTGTTTTTTAACTTCAGATTATATTCTCTCTTTTTACTGTCAGAACGATTATTTGACTCATGATTAGTCAGAATTCTATCATTTAAACCGGAGGAGTTAACTCTTAAGCTTTGGTGTCTAAATTTTTCTGCTTGCAGTAAGTGCTGTTCTACGTCGTTATCAATGGTATCCACTCTGGAGCTGCTTTCATCGTGATTAAAACGAACTTCCTCAAAAAGGTGATGTAAGCCCGTTTTCGGCCTAATGGTTGCCTTTTCCTTAGGCACATCAATATAAATAGGGATACTGCAATCAAAACATTCATTTTCATTTGAGCGAGGTTCATTTCTGGACAATAAATGGTTATTGATATGAGTATCATAAAGTATGTCTGAATTATTTCTTAAAATACTCATGATGTCTGATTCGGTGTCTGAAGAAGAAAGAGCATTCTTTTGCTGTTGCCAATGTAGAACATTTGAAAAGTCACAGTTTTCTATTGTTTCTGAAAGGCTTTCGGATAAATTACTGTTAACTAATATTGGTTCATGAGCTTCACAATGTTTTGCTTCGAGTTCGGTTCTATTTTCAGCATTCTTTTCCTGTAATAAACCTGGAGAATTTAAGTCTTCGTGTTCTACACTGACTGAAGAAGAAACTTCCTCATCAAGTATTTCTGATTCAAGTAACATGTCAGAATCGGAGTGATTTTCAATTTCAGCTGTAAAAGAGAAAGCAATTAATAAAAAGAAAACTGTTCATCTTATCGTTACTTTTTTTTGGATGAAAATTTACAAAGGAAAATTGGATAAAATTGGAAGCCAAGTATTATTTCTTTTTAAAAAAAAAAGCTTCGGTAATACCTTGCTTCAATTTCTATTTGAATCATTTAGTTCCAAAAAAAAAAAAAGATAATATGAATAATAACGCTTAAGAACTATGTTTCGGAGAAGAAATTAATCGTTTTCGGTGGGTGCGAAATCCCTATCTTTTTATCTAGGAAAATTCATCCAAAGAGTAGTTCAATTTTGCCATATGACATCGATCTTCAGTTTGTTACCTCAATGTAAAAAATTGTGTAATTTTAATTTGTACTTTCAATTTAAAATATATAGAAAGAAATTAATACTTGATCATTTAATGTATCTGGATAATTTAAACCAGCGAATAGTTAACTTGAAGTATGTCTACTTTCCATTAAAAATGAGTACCCAGTTCAAGAATGTCAGAAGAAAGCTTAATTTTCGTTGATGTGTAACCTTTCCAGCAATTTCTCGGTAAGCATACAGAAAATTCTGGTGCAACCTTATGCAGAAACGAGTGAGACGTTACCCTATAGTTTCATTATCAAGGTGTAGCATTCCAATCAATTGCAACGTTTTAAAGTTTGTTTATTTTTTATTGGACGTCGCCCATTTCGACCACAAGAGGCGCTGAACGGAAACTCTGCATCCACCAATCAATGGCAACGTAAAGGAAACAGGGGCTCCCTGCAACGCCCTCTTTGTTGCCATTTCAGCGATTGTCACGGCCTATAAGAATTAAGTGGGGCGCTATCTATGTTAAACAACATCGATGGTCAAAACTACATATATAGCCTGGCGCATCAGCATAAGTTAAGCCATTTTGGATCGGATTTTTCATTGTTGCGGAGCTAGGGTTACCAAAGCAAAATACCGGGTTTAGCCAAATTCCCCAAAAATAATATTTTATTAAATAAACAATACCCGTGCCGCTATTAATTGCTCGCAGAGAAAAATCACCAAACGCGATCACTTGCCAGAAAAGACAACCGCACTCCAATCCATAATGACTGATCTTAAGCTGTTTCGTCCGTAAACTCGTCTATGTAGGCAACACATTACATTGAGAAGAAATAAGAGGTGGATAGAGAGAAGCCTTTTATTCTTGAAGCAAAGATCCTAAGTCACATGATAGCATTTGAAGTACAGTATTGGATGAAATCAGGGATCTTTTATTAATTTTAAGCAAAACGTGTCATCCATTCATCGTAGTTGAATCTCGTAACTTGGGATCTTTGCCTCAACTTTTCCTCAGCCAATGATTGGAGGTGCTCCCTCCAGTTACTATTCCCTGCTCCAAGGGTAAACCCTCTCACCCTGAAAGGTCGGTTTTAACACATGTTGCTAATCATGAGATTTCGAATTCATAATTTGGCGATCTTTATCTATTTTCGGAAGCAATGCACCAGAATTTTTTTACCTGTAAATACGAAAACAAAGAGTTGGAAAAAATCTGGTCGCGTAAGATTACTATGAAGCAATTAAAAGGTTTCAAACATAATGTTTTCTTTCACCAAAAATGTGACGACACCAATAAACTCCCATTTATCGAAATATTCACAACTTCCTTTTCTGCATCTGCCACAGATATGCAAAACAGAGGCAATATTTACGGTTTCATTTTTCTTTCAAATGATCAAAAACAGAAATCAGTTCATGTGTACCTTATCTTTCTTTAAAATTTATTACCGAAAATCCCAAAATCTTTGTTTACAAAGAGTAAAATCAATTTTCTGTAATTTTCGAAGAGGTAGAGCAGCAATTAATAATTGGTGTTTTTTCCTGTGAAAATTTACTTCTTGGAGTCCATAAATATCGTTGAAAATCAGTATTATGAATATTCTGTTATACATTTTTGAAACAATCTTAACACAAAACTCGATGCAGAAATTAAATACGATAAATATCAGATTTAAGTGCAACATAATCAAGATAATTTAAAACCTTACACAAGTAAAAGGATTTCATTTCTTCTGTTATAATTCCTGCTTCGGCTGCTTTACATATGATGTCCGTGTAACATTCGTAAATTCTTTCCATGCTGATTCAGATTATAAAATCAATGCCTATTCAGAACTATTATACACCAATTAAAAGGTAAATAAATTAGTTTTCTAGTTGAGGTAATTCAAATGCATTTAAAACTAGTGTTGCCACAATGAAGCACAGTTTACTTTCCAAACAATATCAAAGTTCACGACACTTGAAGGCACGGATCGAGGCCTTCGAGATAGGAAGGCCATCCAACTAGCAAATGACGTCATCGTTTGTCGATCCACAATGATATTCGGAAGTGAGCACTTCGATTAATATTTTGGTTAAATAAAACTATTTGGTTTATTTATTATTGACTTCTGTTATTTTAGTAGCATTACAAGTTCTACTTTTTCATTTGAAAACATAAAAAGGAACAGATAATCATACATTAAAAAATACACTGAGCTTAATTCATAGTATTTAACATAAAAACATTTATAAGTATTACAAAGTATTCAAATAACTAAACACGATTTTATTTTACAATCATGTTAAAACAAAGTGATAAATAAACACAGTTTTATTTTTCATTGGAAATTGTTTTTTAACTAATCGCATTTTAACTACTCGTATATTGTATTGAAACATTAAGTCTTAAGAAGTATTCAAATAAATAAATGAACTTTCATTTTACAATTACATCAAAACAAAAAATAATATTACTATTGTATTTGAATAAGAATTAAATGAAATTTTAAAAAATAAATAAACATTTTTGCTTAAGAAAACGGGAAACATGACTGCAATATGTTTCAAAGACATAACATCAAATTAAAGTAGATAATACCATATTATTAATGTTAACTTAGCTGAGCAAATTTATGCTTTTCAAAAGACGTGAATGCCTGGTTGCCATCCCCCAAAGTAGACGGTGCCCTACCCCCTTCAATTATGAAAACTTCAAAAAAAAAAAAAAACCCCCAAAACATCTCCATCTCCCTTAAAATTTCAAGGGCACAGTTATTTATAACTATAGCCGTTGAAAAGCTATCATTACTATGAGACTATGATTCCGAACCCCCCCCCCCCCTTCGGTGGGCACTCTCGAAAAATTACACAGGAATTCAACTTGAAAAACGTTAATTAAAGAATGTATAATACAACATCATGAATACTGTATGTTGTACATCCAAAAAATGTATTCAATGTCTAAACAGCCTTTTTTTTTTTGGAATTCGGCTACTTTTCCATTTTCAGCTTTTTCTGCTGCTAATGATTCTTGTGTGTGTGGGGGGGGGGGGGCTTTAATAGTTCATCATTTTAGGCTTTTGAAAAATTATTTTAAAAAGCATTAATTGATGACAAAGTAACCTTTTTCAAAAAACTTTTCATAGAATGACCATTTTAGCAACTTTCTTTAATACTTAAAACCTCATATATGTTAAATTTAGATCAACATTTTGCTGAGTATGCTCTTTTAGGAAATCAATGTGACAGTTTTGTGACAGGGGGAAGGGAGGGGATAACAAGAAGTGTGACATCACGCGTTGTTTATAACAATATGCTCATGTTGAACAACGTTACATGTAACAAGGAGGAGGGGGGGGGGAATTTGTTCAAAAGTTTGCATAATACTTTATAGACAGCCCCTTAATTCAATTTATGTTACAGTTTCAGAGTTCCTGAAAGCTTATTAACAGAAAACCCAAGGAGTTCAAAAAATATGTAGTTCAAGATATTTTGCCCTTTTTAAGCATAAACAAACAAGCACAGAGCATTTGGCAAAAACACGTTGTGTATCCACTGCTCAAAACTAATCTTTCGCAAGCCCAGAAATTATGAATACCGTTAACTTAACCACAATGTGTGCATAAATATCACAAAACTTAAAGACAACAGTGAAAAAAAACCGTATATATTTTTTTAATTTACGCACAGAACCAGCTTGTTTGAATAACATTGCAGGGGCGTAGTTGGGGGGAAATGTTTGAGTATCGGACCCACGACCTCCGGCGTTCAAATCTAATCTTCTATCTCAGAACTACGGAAGCCCATCAAGGAATGTTTTTGGATCAAAATAACACATGCTAGCGTATGAAACAATTTAATCGAAACGGAAAATATAAGATTAGTTCAGTTAAAAGCCTGTTTCAATAAACTTGTTTACATATTAACTGAATATCAACACCAAGTTACATTGCTTCTGATAGCAACAAGTATATTTGCAGAAAATTTTGACACATGTATATTGTCAGCTTGGAAAATCCATTTCGAATAAATGCGTGTACAAAGTTGAAAAAATAAAGAAATAAAAAGTTGCAAGTTAACCGTTTCAAATATTAAAGCAGTATACTAAAATTACAAATTACAGACAAAGATATCAGAAAGGAAACTGACAATTGTTCGTGTAATGGAGGAAAACGTAAATAATCTTAACTGCGTAAAATGTAAATTTGTTTATCTGAGAAAACTACTTACCTCCGAACTTTAAAATTTATTCCATGAGACGCCCAGCTTTTTTCTTCACATGCAGGTTGTTCGGAAGCGGAAATCGCTGACTCAAATTCACTCAGCAGACACTTATATTATATATATATATTTTAATTGCCTCTACATTCCGGTACGTGGAAAGGATGAGATAAATCCAACAGTATTGTATTCAAAAATGTGCAGCCGAAGTTAATATTTCCTATTTCATCTATATTTCAACCAGACCAAGAAGCACTATTGTTTAACTGGTAGACTGCACTGCTTTCAAAGTTTCGCGCCAAGTTCAAAGATCGACTACTGGTGGCGTAACGAAGCGGGGGAGAGGGGAGTTGTCTGGCCGAATCTGTTATCACGTGGGTCTCGCACGGACCATCCTTTTCCTAGGTTGTTGCTTCGGTACTAGATATTATTCAGTTATTTAATTTCGGAAAACGATAGTTTTTAACATATTTTCATACCAGTTTTTAGCTTTTTTTTCTTTTTTTTTTTTTTTGTTGCACGTGAATTCATAGTCATTTTTAATGCTCTATAACTTCTTCTACCTATAGCCTTTCCTAAATATTTGAATTGAAGCTTTAACAATCTCCTGCGGAATGTCAACGTTTACCAGAGCGATGCAGGTGTCTTTGGATGCAGGATATCCGGAGGAAGTCATTCCACCCTCACTCACACCGCCTAAAGCGGGTTGAAGATCGAGCCGCCGCGCCGCAAGCGGCGATCGGAGGATGGCGAGCGAAACGAATAGGAGGCGTGTCCTCCTAATCTATATTAAAATCTGTGCACGTCTGTTCGTGTGTCTGTAACCCTATCTCCTCCGGACTATCAACGTTTCCTAGGTCGACGCAGGAATCTTTGGATACAGGATATTTGGAGAAAGCAACCTCGTTTAAGCTTTACCTTACCGGAGATCCGAATCGAAAACTATACCATTCAAGTTCTCAAATGTCAGCTCTCAAATGCCATACCAGTAACGTCGAATTCAGCGACATTTATCCGGTTTAGTCACCAAAGTTGGCGAGAAATTACCGGCACTGTCGCGTAGTGACAGGTAGCAAGGGGTAGCCCTCTTTGTACACACCGCCGAAGACAGGATTTATGCCCAGCCGCCGCGCAGTCATTGAGGAGGGGGCGAATTCCCCTAACTCACGGGTTGGTAATCAAACCACCACATGAACGGGGCTTCGCGAGCGAAACGAGCAGGGAGTGGGAAGTCCCCCTGTAGTAGTAGAGACTAGGGAGCGAAGCCACCGTGTGTCCCTACTATTAAAAATTTATGCTCGTCTGTCTGTTGTAACCCTATCTTCTCCGGACTGCCAATGTCTACCTGATCAATACTGGTACCGCTACATGGAAAGCCATTACGCAATGTCTCAACTCTTTAAGCCTGAAAGAACCGGACATTCAGGATATTTTGAAGACATTCATAGGTCTTTAGGTGAAAGCATTAAAAGCGTCAATTGTCTGCCGTCGCAGGCGGCATTGAGCCACTGCAGGATGGCGATAGGGGGGGGGGGGGGCGAGCCACACGAGTAGGAGGTGTAGCCGACGTAAAACTTAATTGCATGTGTGAAACAGACGTAGAGAGGGGTGGGCAGTTAAGTTGGCTGAGCCTCATCGTGACAAACTTGAAACTTTCTAATTGGGCAAATACACAGATGTTCAAGTTTAGTGAACAAGCATGGTGGTGCTTCTGTCGCATTTCGAGGAATATTAAAGACTAGCAAAAATACCCGGCGTTGCCTGGGTCAGTAATAATTATTAGAAAAAATCGTTACTTGTTTTTGTTTTCTGTTTTAAGTGAAAGAATTTAAAACACATCTTTTTGACGTGATTAAAAATCGAGTTTCTTCCTTACCCATAAAACTAAAATAGCAATAAGTATAAAGAACAAAGTAGTATTGATTTAGAAACGAAAGCACTATATTTAAGCATATACAAATTTAAAAAACATGAAATTAATCTTCTCATGTTTAAAAAGATTAATCTGTTGATACTTTTTTTTTTTAACATGGAGTCTAAAACCTTCTCTGTATGGCTAATGAAGTACGAAGTGATTAAAAAAAAGTAGCTGCGCTCGTAATCCCCTTATACTTGCTTTAGTTATTTCGGGAAATTTCAATCATTGTGGCTCTTGGTGCGATTTTACCGAATTTGCGAAAGTCGGTTCGGGGTACCTTCGATGATGCTCCCCCATTCTTTCCTTAGTTTGTAAAACGATATGATATTAATTTTCGTTACAGAGATATCGTCGCCAGATGCTGAGATATTTTTGGTCACCATAAAATGGCGCTAAACGGTTTCATCCGAAATGTTACCAAAATAAGTAATAAAATTTGGTGATTGTTTGAAATTGTGCTAAAAGGAAAATTAATGGAAGTTTTTGTGCTGTTTATGGATTTGCCTAATTTAGTTGCTGGATTATTTAACACAGTAAAAAGTCTTTTGAAAATTCTTTGATTGGTGGTATTTTGTTTACATGGTGAAAGCTGAGAAACATTATGACGTAGTCTTCGGCTTCAAAAACAGCAACGTTGAAAAAACTGCCAAATGCATCAGCTACGGAAATCTTTCTGAAAAAATTTTGGCGATCTGCTGGTTGTTTGGATAATGAGTAAGTGTTCAATCAGCATAAATAATAATAAAAACTATTAATTACATTAAAGTTCCGTTTAAATGGAAAATCATCAGCCAAATCATGTATTATTTGCCAGTCTTGTGCAAAAATCTTACTTCAAGATTTGACTTGAGAAAAGCCTTGAACAATCACGAAAAGCAAAGAAAGTCAACAATACAACAATTGTCGCTGTCGACAGGGAGTTGAGATGATACACTAAATACTGTATTGAGTTGAGGAAAGCCTTCGAACATGGATCTAAAAAGCTCATAACTCGTTTTTTATTCTACTTAGAAATTTCGAACAGGTGCCATCTTCAGCAGAAAAATCAGAACTTTCGATGGACATATAATGTAAATATGTGCAAGTATTTTTTCATCCCAATATTAGAGAATTTATACAAAAATTGTGTCTTATTGCCCCCCTAAGGGGGTTTTGCACCCCATAACGGGACGAAAACTACCCTATGTGTTATTCTGATGCATAAGCTATATTATTGCAAAGTTTCATCAAAATCCGTTCAGTAGTTTTTGTGTGAAAGAGTAACAAACATCCATACATCCATCCATACATCCATACAGACAAACTTTCGCATATATAATATTAGTAAGACTATCTTAAGGTAGAAAACCCAGGTGCAGGTTGACCCGGTCAAGCACATTAAGACCCTCAGTCCTACTAAAATTGAGAGGAATAATAAAAAATGTAACAAAAAAGCAACCATACAGTGATGCCCCGCAACTACGTGTACCTTCATTCTGATGCACGTGCAAGACACCCTGGATATTCCCATATCGATGCGAACCAATTACCGTCAATTGATTGCAAGTGGCCTGCACTCACGGCGTCCTTAAGAAGACCCCACAGCATAAAGGTCAACGCTTGGAATGGTGCCGTGCTAGAGCGACTTGGATGACGTAGTGGCGGAACATCCTGTTATAGTGATTGCGAGACCGGTGTACCGGTGTACCGGGATACCGAATACCGGTATTTCGAGCAATTTTGCCTTTTCGAAATACCGGTATTTTCGGTATTAGCTGAAAATACAAAAAGTTTCTTAATAAGTTTTTAATTTAACTTATTAGACATCTAGATCTGCTGTTACTTTAAATATGTATTTCTTTCTCGATGAGTCACTACCGAAACCAATCTCTCAATGAAAAAAAATTGACTTCAAAAGCACGAATTAATTGAATATCAATAAATAAAAGTAGTGGAAAGAATAAAATGATATTTTCATAGATGGTATAATGAATTATTGCATATTGGTGCGTTTATGCGCACCATGTTTCATTTCTTCCTCTTCTTTTATCATTGTGTCAATGAGTAAAATTTAATTAAAAGGTGTAGTTGCAAATGTGTTAGCGCTATTAATTTGTTCTGAATAATTTGTTCCAACCTTCAATTGTAGCATAGTCCAGTCATATTAGACATTAAAACCGCAAAGTGCGATGTAGTTCTGATTTTTACTTTCTTCTATATCTAATATATAGAAGAAAGTATTGGATTCGTGCAAATTTTCGAATTTCGAATTTTGACGCATTCGAACGTTTTGAGGTGTGCTGATCGACTATTTTTGGAAAATGTCTGTCTGTCTGTGTGTATGTGTGTGTGTATGTGTGTAATGTGTGTCACGTCTGTGTGTGTCCAGTTTTTTGTGGTCGCTCTACAGCAAAAACTACCGCATGAAATCGAACGAAATTTGGTACACATATGTGCCCCTATGTGAACTTGTGCCCATTGGTTTTTGGCGCGAATTCCTCCAAGGGGGGTGGAGCAATGGGACGTTTTTTGAGTTACGCGTGCTTGCTATTCCTCAGGAAGTAACTGGCGGAATCAAAAAAAATTTGGTCCATATGTTGCCATTAACAGGAACAGGTGCTGATTCAATTTTGGTGTCAATAACTCAAACGGGGGTTGAGCTATAGAACGTTTTTTGTCGTCAATTGTGACTGCTGTACTCAAGAAATAATGAACGGAATGAAAGAAAAAATTATCGGCAAGTAGCCCTTAGTGGGTATAAGAGCTGATTTTATTTCGGTGTCAAAAGCTGAAAAGGGGGTGGCGCAATCGAATGTTCTTTTTTTTTCATTGTGAGTGCCATATCTCAAGAGGTAATGCTACGTTCTGGATGAAATTTGGAATAAATGTGAATTTATTTGTAAATAGGCGTTGTTTCAATTTTGGCGCCAATCACTCCATGGGGGGCAGAATTTTTTTTTTTTTTTTTTTTTTGTGTAAAGAAAAATAGCTTTATAAATGCAACAATAAGAAAGATAAATTGTAATACTGTCGTCCGCTTATTTCACGTGATTTTAATTTTTGGGAAATAATCGGAAATGTTATCGCAATGATTTAAAATTAATAACTGTTGCCATTTTATTTTGTTAACAAATAAAACATCTAATTAATTCAAGCAAGGCTTTTAAAATAACTTTCAAGTCGTTCTTTGCTTTGCTTTTGTGGGAACTTCAGGAATTCGGACGGCCGTCAGGGTTTTTTTTTTTTTTTTTGCTGGGAATATTGCATTCTCTTCAAGCATAGGGATTGATCAAAATTCACAAGAAAGATATAGAAGAAAGTTTCGTGATGGCCACAACATACTAGTTTAATATGTTGTTTGGGTCAGATAGGGCAGTGTAAATCTAAGTTTGCAATTTTCAAAAACCTGTGCTCGCTGCGTAATTTGCGAAAAACTGCGAAATGTTCGCACATTTTTTAGTTTTTTCTTTATAACTCCTAAACTATGCATCTTTTGATGCTAAAGATTTGTACCCGTTTTAAAGCAAATAAAATTTGGAACAATTTAAACTCAAGTGGCACTCTGTACAACCAATAGTTTAGGAGATATCGTAGTTCAAATATTGGCCGTTTTTTTGGCGAAAAGTAAAAAAATCATGCTTTGATCACATTTCAAGTCAAATATCTACATAAATTCGTACTCTACAAGAAAAGTAGCATGTTGTGGCCATAAAAAGACTTTATTCTGTATCTTTCTTATAATTCTGATCCCTCTCTATGCTTGACGAGGAAGCAATATTCCCAACAAAAACAAAATTACACACACCAAAACTTGACGACCATCCCAATTAAGGCCTCTATATATACGGCCCAGTGGTTGGAAAAACTACATTTTTTTTTGTAGTGAACTACAACTACAACTACTTTGTTAGAAATGTAGTTAACTACAACTAAAACTACTTTTTTTAAAATGTAGCAACTACAAACTACTTTTGAAATGTAGTCGCTACTTCGCTACTTTTAAAAAATAAATAAATAAAAAGCATACACACTAAACTAGAGTGTCCCGTCCCACAAGAAATTACAGCGTTTTTCAAGTCTCATATAACCTCTTATTTTTTTCCTCTTATGTCAAAACAATTGTGAAAAAAGTTTCATAAAATTTGAACAACGGCGACCCGTGCCAACTTACGTCTGAAAGTATAAACCAGCACTTGTATGATCGGCCAAGTCGAAAAAAAAAACTTTTTTTAGAAACTCAAAATTTCTGTTGCTAAATCGTTGCCCCTATACCCCATACCCCACATGTACAACAAAAACATTTATTGAAATTTTAAAACATTTAGATATCCCACACTTGGTCAAAAATTTATAATTTTCTTCAAAAAAAAAAGACTTTTTTTTCTATTTATCTTTTAAAAAATCTGATATAAATTTAAATAAACTATCAAGTTCAAAAATTATTCGCGTACACATTTACAGATCAACATTGGCAAATGAATGATAAAAAAAATTATATAATTAAAATGAAAAATTTAACTAAACCTTGAAAAACCCATATCTTAGAGTGCTATGTAGGAGACTTAAATATTGCTGGAGAACAAAAATTTATATTTAACGCTAATTACCTATTTTGTTGTTTATATTTTTGGGCTTGTTAATTTCTTCAAATTTACCATCCATTTTTTTTTAAATAAATAGAAATAACAGATTAAAAAAAAAAATACTAAGCACTTTTTATACGAGTAATGCACTCAAAAGGAGAAAATAACTTTTCTGGGTCAGAAAGGACAGTTGAAGTATCCCTGTAGTTTTCAATTATTCCAAGAAAATGACACCACAGACATATTTTTCAGCTTGATAATTTCGTAAAATTTACCTTACATTTAAAAAAATGTATAAATTTTAGGCCAAGTGTAGGATACCTAAATGTTCTTTTAATTTGAATAAATGTTTTTTCGGTGCATCTGGGGTATAGGGACAATGTTTTATCAACAGAAATTTCGAGTTCCTATATTGTTTTGACGTAAAAAGAAAAATATATAAGTGGGTGTGCGACTTGGAAAATCAACTGTCGATTTTTTTTTTTGGAGACACCCTAATATACACAAACACCGTAAGAGGATTGCACGAAAAAAGGTTTAGATTGATAAAACAGCTCATTTGAACAAGAAATATTACTAAGAATTATCTGTTATTTCTTTTTTTCCCCACAAATGTCCGGCATCATATTCTTATATAACACAGTAATACTCGAATTTTTTGTAAGTCGGCCAGAGGGCACTTCAATATCACCTCTTCTATAACACTTACAGCAGCTTCTTTATTTGATGAATACTGAAAAAGCACTTTTTTTCGCATGCCCGTCAAAATCACGAAAATTTAAGCCTCGCGAAATGTTTCTGTTTTTCAACTTTTGGTCCGTTTTTATAACTCACCGAATTTTCAACTCGCGAAAGCCCCGATATCTTCATTTTCGTGAAAATAAGTGCTTTTAGAATATTGGAACAATAATCTCTCTGAAATCTAAAACGTTCATCCAAGGAACATTCTCGGAAGCCGCAAAAAACAACTAAAGTTATTTAATTTTGGCGGTTATCGCTAATTCATGTACTACTTTTCTTTTTAAGTCAAGCTCTAGCCAATACAAATTTTGGCGAAATATGAAAATTACGACGGCAAACAAACTAATAGCGGCAAACAGATAAAATGTATTGCGTCAAAATGATGTGACTGATGTCAGCTGCATTTTTATGGGTCTTATTTCTTATTGCATCCACTCATGTACTTGTGTAAAATTTGCGCCAGTCAAATTCGCTTGAACCTTGATTTTTTTTTTTAAATTTATTTAAAAGTAGTTTCCAGAAATCGCTACAAACTACTATTATTTTGTATCGAACTACTCACTACACTACTTTTTTTAAAAAGTAGTGCGCTACACTACAAACTACTAAGAAATGTAGCTACTACAGTAGCGTCGCTACTTGTAACGCGCTACTTCCAACCACTGATACGGCCCCTATATACACTGCTTGACAATTGCTAAGGAACATTTTCATTTTTTGGAATAGTTAAAAGTAGATAACGATTAAAGAAACAGAACGAAATATATAGTTAGTAGGGAGGATGTGCCTTTACTATAAGTACAAAATAATAGAGATATTACTGCACTAATTAAGTAAAAACTTAAAAATAAAAAAATAATCCTACTTAGATGATTTTCATACAACACCAAAAAAGTGATCTAGGTCAGAATGATGGAGACATGAGTACCTTAATATGATGTATGATTACCAGGGACACTGATGCACAATTTACATTTGTTTTCCATACTTCCCACTAATTATTGAGGAGTGCTTGGGGGATGTTTTCCCCACTCCTCTCTCAATGCGGATTTCAGTTCTTGTACTGTTCTGGGAGGGACGGTTCTTCGCGCAACACGTCTGCCAAGAGCCTCACATGCAAGTTCAATGGGATTTAAGTCGGGAAAGTAAGTAGGCCACTGAATACAGAGAATGTTTTCACTTTGCAGTGTGTCTGACACTTCAATGCTCCAGCGTGGCCGTGTATCGTCGTCCGTAAAGAGAAAATCTGAACCGAAAGCACCCCTAAAAAGACGAACATGGTCCAACATAACATCTCTGCAATACATTCGCGACGTATTGCTTTCTTATTCAAAAATGTGAAACTGTGTTCTGCCATTGTGCTCGATGCCTGCCCACACCATGACGCCTGGACCGTACCGATCACGATCGAAAACAAATTTTTGTGCATAACGTTTTCCACGCTCTCTCCACAGTAGTTGGTGACCAGAATTACTTGTCACACTGAAACGAGATTCGTCAGAGAACATCACTCTAGACCAATTTTGAGGATCCCACCAACATGTTCCTTAGACCAGCGTAATCTATCTCGACGATGGCGTGGTTGAACTTGGATGCAACGTGCGGGCTTCCGTGCATACAAACCGACATTATTTGCTCGCAGTGAGATGGTTCTTGCAGAAACATGCGTACCGGTAGCGGTTGTTAGATTTGCAGCTATCTGTCCAAGAGTGAAATTTCTGTCCCTTTTTGCTACGAGGGCTACATAGCAATCCTCTGAAGGTGTAGTGCTCCTACCACGACCCCTGGCATGCTTTTGCAAAACATTTCCACCTTCAGCGGCCGTCTTTAATCGGGAGAAAGCACTTTTTGATACACCCATTGCAGCAGCCACAGTGGTGACACTTTGACCTGCTTCCAGTCGTCCAACCGCTCGTCCACGATCGTAGATGCTCAAATGATGTCTTGCTGACATTTTACTCTTAAGTATTTCAAGAACCAAACAGAATTTCACAGAAAAGCCTTTTTTAACATCCAGCACTATTTTTGTTAAAAACCAAACAGCGTGAATTTACATTCGAATTTTGAGCGTGTATGCACTGTCTTTTATTCAGATAACGAGTCTTGATCTACCACGCCATCTGAATTTGAATTTATTTCCATTGGCCAGGTGGTTGAGGTACAAATTTGCATAAATCACTTGTTCCTTAGCAATTGTTAAGCAGTGTATATATATATATATATATATATATATATATATATATATATATATATATATATATATATATATATATATATATATATATATATATATATATATATATATATATATATATATATATATATATATATATCAACGCACAGCCGAAACCGCTGAAGCTTCAGACTTGAAATTTGGCAGGCATGTCCGCATGATTACGAAAGTAACCACTAAGAAAGGATTTTTTGAAATCTCAATTAGTTCGGGAGAAATTAATTAAAACCTCTTAATTTTTGCGAAATTAAAACCTGTCATTGAAATTCAAATCCCTTATTTTCGAAGGCTTTCCTCCATTCAAATCGTTATTCAGTACTTCATCTCAACTTTTGGTCGATAGCGAACTATAAATTTGATATTGTTTTTGTTTCTCACGTGATTCTTCGAGGCTTTTCTCAAGTCAAATCATAATGTTTCTGTCTTTTGCTTTCATTTTTTCAAAACTAGAAACGAAGTTTTTAAGAGTATCATCACAAGTGAACTATCCTTTTGAAGTTAGAAGAGTGCAGTTTCCTGTTAAAGTTTGCTTTGCAATAACCATTAATAAGTCACAAGGACAGACATTAAAAGTAGCAGGGATCGATTTAAGAGAAGACTTTTTTTTACACGGCCAATGTTATGTAGCTTGCTCCAAAGTCAGTTCATCAAGCAGCTTAATAATTTTAGCACTAGGAAAAAAAACTAAAAATGTTGTATACAAAGAAGTTCTTGCTTAAACATAGGTATAACAATAAAATGTGGATGGTCTGTGTTTGCAAAGATAATCAATACTTTAAAAGGATCGTTAATAACAGTTAAAGATCGGTTAAGGACAAGGGCATATGTATAAGGAGTCCAGGGACCCCGGGATCATCCCAAAATTAGGAAAAATTATAGGTAACTAGAGGACCCGACAGACGTTGTTCTGTTCAAACTTTGTAAATTGAAAAGTAAAAAAATTTCAATAAACTATCAAGTGTTTGAACCGTTTTGTTGAAAAAAATAAGTAAAAAGAAAACGTTTTAAGCTGCTTGGTGTCAGAATGCGTATATTTATTACAACTTGATTTATCTAATGCCCACTGAGCAGTTGTTTTATTAACTATTTTTTCTCCCGTACTTGATGGTTTGTTCTTTCAGCCATACTCAAAGGATAAAAAGCGTCCTCAGATATTAAGTGTAAAAAACTAACTACCCATCTAGAACAAACGGGAAATCCCGTTGCAACATCCCCCATATGAAAAAGAATAAAACAATGAAAAATATATCGTTTAAAAAAATGATAAAGGTAAAAACAGTTCTCTGAATAAGCGAAAATCACTCATCCCTCCCCCCCCCATAACGATGTAAAATAAACGCTTTCTTCAACTAAAATGACTAAAAACTCTTTAGAAACGAAAAGCAACTCTTTGCAATTGGAAATAATTCGTCAAATAAACAAAATATACAATAAATTACATTAACAGTAGCTTCAAAATGTAAACAAATGATCACACAACTCTATTGTTTACAGCCAAAGTCGCCAAGCCACCACGTTACTGTAATCCAGCCGATCAGTGAGCGAAGCCAACTCCGACCGATTAGCGCTCCGATCTTTTGAACGAAAACGTTTTAAACTTCATATATTGCCTAATTTGTTCTTTCCACCAAAGATAAAGATCTCCCACTGCACTGATCTTTCGTGTACAGAACTACCCTGTTGTAATTTATCTGGACGAAAATAAAATTTGTTTCGTCTTTAAATTCCATCATCTTTTCCTTTAATAATGTAATGATTAGTTAGATAATCCTTAACGTATTCTTGACATTGGTGCCAAAACTCAGATGGATTTCAGCCTAGAAACAAATGTTGCTAAGTACGGACGGTACTTTCTGATCATTTGGTTAGAAAAATCTAAAGCACCGATCCGGTCACATGGTTCAACTACGACGACAGAACACACGTTTTGCGTGAACCTTCCAGTACTTTACTTTAAAATACATCACGGGACCTAAAATCGTTGCTTTTAAGAAATGGAAGGCTTCATTCTCTCTCTACGTTTTATCTATTCTCAATTGACATATCACAGTAGGAAATTTCATTGCAAAAAGCAGAACTGGTTTTCTTATTGTCCTTTGGCAACAAGTTAAATATTTATTTCAGTTCTCCCTCAACAATAGGTTAAAATAAATATTAATCATTTGGGAGGTATAACCATCCAATGTTTAAAATAATTAATTAATTAACAAAAACGTTTCCGATTCGATCCATCGCGCTTCGAAACCATGCTTGCACACAAAAAATTTGATCAAAATTGGTAGCCGTTTAAAAGCCTTATGGTGACAAATGTCCGCACAGAAGATTTTTATATATTAAGATAGTAATTATAGCAATGCCGGGTACGGGAATGCTAGTATATATATATATATATATATATATATAATTAAGGCCCCTATATATATCTATATACAGGCTCTAGGAAAACCTAAAGCACCGATCCGGTCACATGGTTCAACTACGACGACAGAACACAAGTTTTGCGCGAACCTTCTAGTATTTTACTTTAAAATGTATCTCGGGACCTTAAATCGTTGCTTTCAAGAGATGAATTCTTCACACACTCTCTCTCTCTGTACATTTTATCTATTCTCAATTGACATATAAACAACTCAATTGACATTCCTCTCAATTCACAGTAGGAAATTTCATTACAAAAAACAGAGCTGGCTTTTTTATTGTCCTTTGGCAACGGATTAAATATTTATTTCAGTTCTCGCTCAGCAATAGGTTAAAATAAATATTAATCATTTGAGAGATATAACCATCCAATGATTTAATTAATTAATTAATTAACAAAAATGTTTCCGATTCGATCCATCGTGCTTCGAAACTATGCTCGCCACAACTTAATTACACACAAAAAAATTGGATCAAAATTGGTCCAGCGTTTAAAAGCCTTATGGTGACAAACGTTTGCACAGAAGATTTTTATATGTTAAGATTAAATCAAATTAAATATAAAACCCATTGCTACAAAACGTTTGGTGCCATACCACAGTAATATTAATAGTAATTGTAATGATAATTTTGAAGGAAGGCTTCTCTGAAGCAAGCATCAAGTTTCTTCAGTGTCGCTCTATCATCACCGTACTAGAGTCACTCTACTAGAGTCACCGTACTAGAGTCTCGTACTAGAGTGATTCTAGTGCGGTGATAGCTCTATAGCGATGCCGTCGCAACAGACTCCCCACTATAGACGTGATCGTCTCTGTTGCGACGGTAACGTCTAAAGTGGGGATAAACCTAACCTGGAAGCGAGGTAATAAAGTGACTAGGATCTGCTTAGCCTTCACAATGCTACCAGTTTAGTAGTAGTATTTTTAAGCACTTTTATTATATACTTGGCCTGATTGTCACGAGAAATCTAAGGCCTGGTTTTGCTTATATCTCAGCAGCTAGACCACTAGAGACTTCGAATTATTTGCCTAATCTTAAGGTACAACTTACCGGTGAAAAATTAAAATTCTAAAATGAAATTATTATTTCGGTTAGGATGAAAAACAGCAAATTTCATGTAATTTTCCCATTAAATGTTGAAATATAAAACCCATTGTTACAATTTTTGTTGCCTTGCAACAGTAATGTTAACAGTAATCATAATGAAAATTTTGAATCAAGGCTTCTCTGGAGCAAGCATGAAATGCTTTCATCAATGAAAATAATCGATAATGGAGCTAAATAAAGAGACATATTAGGATCTTTACCACAAGCAACTTGTATGTTTTGAAACCTAAATTAGTTTGGGAAACCTTTAATGTTCAAATGGTTTCAATTAAATTAGCAAACAAATGAATCCTAGAGATTATCAAGGATTCATTTTTTAGTGCCAACTGCTTAAAGTTTTAGGCACGTATATTGGTTTATTTCCTTTTAATACGGAGCATTTATATGAACAAATAAGGTGAAGTTTCGTGAGAGTAACATTATTCTATTTCTGAAATACATTTACATTAAAAAGAATAAAATAACAGATTTTTTTTAAAAAATACTAAGCACTTTTTATAATGCACTCAAAAAGGACAAAATAACTTTTCTGAGTCAGAAAGGACATTTTAAGTATTCCTGTAGTTTTCAATTATTCCAAGAAAATGACCCCGCAAACGAAGAAAATTTCTACTTGACTTGAGCCGCACTTTTCTTCGTTTGCGGAGTCATTTTCTTGGAATAATTGAAAACTACAGGAATACTTAAAATGTCCTTTCTGACTCAGAAAAGTTATTTTGTCCATTTGAGTGCATTATAAAAAGTGCTTAGTATTTTTAAAAAAATTCTGTTATTATCGTTATCATCTATGCCAGAGGTTCCCAACCGGTGGTTCGCGAACCCCCAGGGGTTCGCGAGGTGCAGGAAGGGGGTTCGCGAAAATTTGGGTGCAATGGCGGATTTTTCCTAGTTTGGTAAAAAATTATAAAATATTCAATTTGCACACATAGTTACTAAATTTTTTTTTTAATTTGAAAACGCGCCAGACTCTTGTATTAAGCTCAAAAAAAAAAAAAAAAAATCTTTCAGCGGTTTTATAATCTTGGTTAAAAAGAAATTTTCTCATTTTTTTTTCGATAGACAACAAAAAGAGATATCCTTCCTTCTTTATTGCGAGGCGCCATGCAGAAACGTTGTATTAAGCTGTGGCGGGGATCACGATGACCTTAAAAAGGCGCCATCGCGTGGAGTCAATCAAACAATATACATAATATACATATGTCGAAAAAAATAAAGAATTCTCAAACAATGCATCATAGGGGTATTAATTCTAATCTGGTTGAAATATAACTCGGGAATTTCCGTGGAATTCAGTCATCAAATAACAGACATGACAGCAAAAGGCTCCAAACTTAAAATTTATTACTGGATTTTACCCATCTGTTCGTTTTCAAAAATATATAACATCAGCATGCTCATAGTTCTGGGGAAATAGTTGTTAACAGACGTATTTAGAGATACTTTAGAGATGCTTGAAAACAAGTGATTTTGTTTGCAATTGGTTTTGCTACGTGAACTTGCTACTCTGTTTGTGAAGTTATAATCGTGTTGGTATTTTTTATGATTTAATAACTTTCTGCTGTTATGGATCGATGGTTGAAAACTGGTAGTTTGGTTGAGCGACAAATGGACAAGCAGTCAATCGATCAACCCTCAACATCGGCAGTAACTTTCGAATCAACACAGGATATTGAAATAGATAGCTGTAATGAACTGCCGCCTCCCCCGACTAAACAGAAAAGTGAACTAGGGGAGAAAAAAGGAAAAAAGCGAAAATATGACAGTGACTATTCACAAATGGGCTTTTATTTTACTGGAGAAGAGTCTGAACCTAGACCGCTTTGTCTTCTCTGCAACGAAGTTCTAGCGAACAGCAGTTTGAAACCGTCACTTCTGAGAAGACACCTCGAAACAAAGCATCCGACACACAAGGACAAACTTATCGAATATTTTAAAAGAAAATTGGAATATAATAAAAAGTGTAGCGTCTCTACGTTCCTGTTACAATCCAACGAAGATAGTAAAATGGCCCTTGAAGCTTCATATCGAGTCAGTTATAGAATTGCAAGATCTGGACAGCCACATACAATTGCAGAAAATTTAATTGGACCGTGTGCTAAAGATATTGCTAAGTGTATGCTGGGAGAAAAGTCAGCAAAAAAAATTGACCTGGCTCCGCTATCAAACAACACAGTATCACGCAGAATTACTGATTTGGCAAGAAATGTGGAGAAAGAACTTGTGAATAGAATAAAAGAGAATAATTTTGCGATCCAGCTTGATGAGTCGACTGATGTAGCAAACGCTGCAATATTACTTGTCTATGTTAGGTATATTTTTAACGATACAATTAAAGAAGATGTACTATTTGCAAAACCTTTGAAAACCAACACAACTGGAGAAGCAATTTTCGAACTGGTCAACAGTTACTTTGAAGAAAATGGAATAGATTGGTCTTTGTGCGTGGGTGTGTACACGGATGGTGCAAAATCAATGACAGGAAAATTTGTTGGCTTTGTGGTGCGAGTAAAGAAGATCAACGAGAAAATTGAATGGACTCATTGTGGCATTCATAGACAAGCATTAGCATGTAAGCGTATTCCCGCAGAATTATCCGCTACTTTGAATGATGCGGTAAAAATTGTAAATTTCATAAAATCACGTGCCACAAACTGCCGTCTATTTTACGCGCTTTAGAGGAATTGAGAAGCCTTCATGTTACTTTACTTCTTCACACAGAAGTTAGATGGTTTTCCCGTGGCAAAATTTTGACACGCTTATTTGAATTGAAGTCAGAAGTCCAAGCATTTTTTGTTGATCATCCATTTCACTTGTCCACTTGCATATTCGATCCTCTTTGGATGCAAAGGCTTGCATATTTAGCTGACATCTTTTCAAAATTAAATGAATTAAATCTATCCTTGCAAGGTGCAGTTGTTAATATTTTCGTTTTATATGATAAAATTGAAGCTATGGTAAAAAAATTGAATTTCTGGATCCAATGCCTGGAAATGGGTGAGTTTTCTTGTTTCACTTCTCTTAGTAGTTTTTTATCAGAAAACTCAATGAAACTTGATGAAAGCGTTAAAAGAAATGTATGTGAACATCTGCATCATCTTGAACTAACTTTTGACGAGTATTTTCTTAATAGGCGTAACGTCCCTCTCTCAAACAACTGGATACGCAATCCTTTTGAAGGAAATCCATGCTTAGAGAACACCCTGACATTACATGAAAAGAAAATGCTCATCGAGTTATCCTGTGATAATTCATTGAAAACTACCTTTAAAGAGCTCTCGTTAATTGACTTCTGGCTTAGTGTAAGAAATGACTATACCGTTTTGTCCAAAAAAGCAATTCGAATTTTATTACCATTTTGTACAACATATCTGTGCGAGAAAGGATTTTCCTCCTATACTTATCTCAAAGATAAATACCAAAGCAGATTGAATGCAGAGCCTGATTTAAGACTCAAACTGTCAGACATTGAACCAAACTTTCAGTTTCTTTGTTCCGTCAAACAGCCACAAATATCGCATTAAGGATTTTTTTCCCAATTTAAAGTATGCTTAAAAAAATAGTTGGTTTATAAAATTTCTTGTTTATAATTTTTCTTGTAGATGTAGTTTTAACTTTTTATTAATGTTTGCACTTAATGATATTTTACAATTATATTTTTGTTTATTGCAATCAAATGCTGCAAAAAATGGAAAGCAAACTTGCTGTTTTTTTATTGTTTCTTACATGTTACTAATTTCAACATCAGGGGGTTCGCGAACTTTTTTGCCTGTTCCAAGGGGTTCGCAAAGAGAAAAAGGTTGGGAACCGCTGATCTATGCCAATAACAGATGAACGGGGCTGTAAGGAGATACAGGATTGCATCACAAGCATCTTGTATGCTGTGAAATGTAAATTAGTTTGGGAAAACGTAATATTTAAATGGTTATAATTAAATTAACACACAAATGAATTCCAGAGAGGAACAAAGATACATTTTTAGCGCGAATTGCTTAAAGTTTAAGGCGTGTAAAAAAATATTTTTTAGTATGGAGCATTTTTATGAAAAAAATAAGGTGAAGTTTCGTGACGGTAACTTCTTACTATTTCTGAAAAACATTTACACTAAAACGAATAAAATAAAAAAAAAATTTGGAAAAAAAAATAGAACCGACTTCAAAAGTGTTCTAAAAAGGGAAAAATGATTTTATTCTTTGAACACCATCGATAATACTTTTAAACATAATTTTTGAAGTTGAAAAAACCGTTGATAAAATCACTCACAGCCATAACTTAAGTACTACTATAAAATTAACCAGGCCCAGTTTCTTCGCTACCACATACATTATGCATTGATAACAGCATATTTGAGTAACAATATAAATGTTTGGTTCCTAACTTTTGATTTTCTGAAAAAAATATGAACGAAGCATGGTTACACTGGATTTTACTTTTTGTTTTTGCGCCAACTTCAAAAATTATGTTTAGAAGTATTATCGATGGTGTTTAAAGAATAAAATTATTTTTCACTTTTTAGAGCAAAAGATCCATTCAAAGAACATTATCATAACTAAAATTATAAGTCAAACTGACTAAATAAGCTGCTGTATGATAATTAATAGACATGGAATTAAAAAGAAAATATTTATTAGACAAATAAATTACAATTTTGTATAGTGAATTCTGAAATGGTTGATTGGCCAAACAAATACCAAATCAGCTTTGGTTTAGGGTTGCCAAAATTGCTCCGTCGCCAAGGTAAGGTAGCGGGTTGCTAGAACGAAATATTTATCGCCGCGACCCGGTTACCATAATTGTACCGGAAGGGGTGCTGAGTTTTTGATAAAATTTTGTTATACACATTTTTACCAAGTTCTTTTCGTTTTCACGTTGGAGTAGGATTTAAACAAACTTTCAAAATTCAATGAACTCTTTACTGAAACTCTATTCCTACGGGAAGTGGAGAGCGATTTTTATTTTGTCTTAATCGTAACATGTATTGTAATATGATTTTCTTAACAGGAACTTTAAATCTTTGCGAACCAAATAAGATTGCGAAGCAACTTCTTAGGTTGTTGAGCGGCAGTGAGCAGAGACGGAGACCATAGTGATTTAAAAAATAGTTTGCAAAAGCACGACAAATTGGAGGAGAAAAAATCGTTTTATAGACATCGTTAAAAAAAAAACTCACTGTCATAAATTAGGAAATTTTCGTAAAGATAATGTAAAATCAAATTCTATATGCTGCACAGTCACAGTGAAACACATTTGAAAATTGGTTTATTATACTCTATCAAGGGTGTCATTACGATTTTACAAGTGTGCAAATTGTGAAACGTTATCACATAACTTACGTTTAAAAAATAAGGCAAGGTTTATGACAATATTTACTATTTCTTTCAGCAGCTCAAATTTAGTATATTTTTCCTGTCAAAAACATATAACCAGAGCTCACGAAAATTGGCAGATGGAAACATCGCGGTGGAAGTTCGTCGAGGAATCCTCTGTAAGACGAAAATTTGATCCGTACAGTCATTCCACACTATCAACTCAAAAGAAATTAAACAGAATGAAAGAAACTGAACGCATGCTTGATGAGGCAAGAAATGCAGAACTTTTGGAGAAAGTGGAGCAGGTAATGCATTTACTCTTAAAAATGAATGAAATAATCTTTTTCTTTACAAATCGTTACCAAATAAATAAATAAATAAATAAATAATAAATAGAATGGTTCTGAAAACGTGAAGATAGTACAACTCAAATTCAAAATAATAGAATATCAGAACTGTTTGAACAAAACTTGTCCCTGAGTCGAGAAAAATGAACGCATGCACAAATTAAAAAGACTATAACTCGTTATTCATGAATGGGTAAATCAATTAAAACAACTTTTAATGTATTATTTTAACAATTTATGGATCATTAACACATTGGAAAAATAGATAGATTTATTATATTGGTCAAAAAATTAGAAAAATGTATTCATTCAATGTGAATTTTAAAAGGTAGCGAAAATATTTTCATACTTGTTACCCTATCGTTTGTCACAAGTATGGAGCTTGGGGCTCGGATACTTTTACGCTCTTTTAAAGGCCTTTTCTTGCTCAAAATGGGTCATCGAGATGATAAATACACTGCAAAAAATAATTGTTGTTTTCATAGTAATATACTGTTTTTTCTTACAGTTTAATACTGCTCTGCTAAATAACAGAGAAAAACTGTAAAAATGTTTTATATTGCGCAAAACGATGCGCAAAAGGTGTTTCCTTTCGTACGGGAGGATAAACTAATGAATTCAAGGTATCGACAGCCATTTTTGTTGATATTTCGGCTGTGCTGAGGCAGGACTGCTCATTTGTAATCCAAGTTAAAGGTAAGTGCTAGTTATATTATTCATTCCCTTTTCCTCAAAATGTAGTTTTTATCATCGAGAATGTATGTAAAATAACAGTGTTTATTTAGAAATCGTAATTCGTATCCTAATATTCGTTGATGTTGACTTTGCAATTTCTTTTAGTTGTTAAGTTGTAGCGATTGCTTTATAGCAAAAATCTGAGTAGTTGTTGTGATTCTGAATATTTTACTGCACGTATGATAGTTTTTAAACATTTTCTGAAACTCAAATTTGATTTAAAAAGAAATCAATTCCCTCCTTGATCGTATTTAAAGTTATTAGAACATTCGACTTTGTTTACGATTATATTTTGGGTTATATAGGATGTGAGTACTTAAAATTTAAATTCTTATGTTTTCTAGTAAATTTTTTATCGTATCGCGATTGACTTCTTTCTTCTGTTTTTTTTTTTCTTTCTTATATTCTGTTTTAAATTCTTTAACAATTTGCATTTAACCATTTTATTGATTAACTTTACATTATAGCGTCAGTAACTTTTATAACCTGTACATAATTCGATGAATAAAATGTAAATAAATTAAATAACAACGTGACCGAGAGACATGCAAACAGTATCAAGTTTACTGATTTTTTTTTTTTTTTTGAAGAATTTGCCACTCTGGAAATACAATACTCTGATGTCTGAACGACTTGAAATTCTCTGAAATCTGGAGCCAACTTTCATACTTATCGATCAAAACTAAAATAATAATAATTAAAAAAAATCATCAATGAAGCACTCCAAAAAAAAACTAATAAAAATTAAGCATCTTTAGATACAAGCATGAAACCCTTGTGTTTTAAAAATTTTATATTTGCGTCGGCAGGAAATTAAAATTTTACTTCAGGAAAAATGCACTAGTACCATTGAAACTTGTGAACATAAAAATAATTTTAGAAACTACATCCAAAAACACTCGATGGGAGGTCACGGGAAGTCTCTATGACCTCCCCAAATTTGCCATATTGGAAAAATTTTACCTCACGATTCGGCAAATTTGTGGACATAATTGTAATGTTGCAATTTTTGAATTCTCGAATGTCCAAATTTCATTAGATATTGTACTTAATTGTGCGTACTTAACGTGTGCATGCACCAGTATTTTATTAATCGGCAAATATGTAAGTTCCATTCGACAAATTGAGATTATACGCATTCCCAACATATTTAATTAAGTTCAGGCCGTGCCTGGCTATATTCTTAAAATTTTCAGCTTTTCATTTCTGATCTGGCAGTGTTGCGTTCTCGTCTAAATTACTGCTTTTTAATTTAAAGTAGAATATTTACATTATTATGCATTGTTTGTCATATTTTATTCGCCTTGAAGGACATGCTCATTTAGAGAAGTAGATGAGTCGAGAACTACAGTAGAATTTGAAACTCTTGTAACCTTGAACTCATCAGTTTCTTTACATTTTAACTTTTAGAACCCTTTGAGTCTTAAAGTTTGACATCAACGTGTTTATGATGAAGGCAAAAACTATATCATAAATACTGAAAAGTGTGATTCTGTACTTCACTGTCTTTCACTGCATATAAAAAGTAAAAATATGTCAGATTGTTATTCTTGTAAAATGAATAAAATCGGAGAATTTTATTTAAACTTGTAACGGAGGTTCAAGTCAAAGCCGGGTAAGATCTTTTGCATTTAAATGCGATGGGTTCCTTAGCAGTTGAGTTTTTTAGCGGGGGGGGGGATTATTTTCACATTAATAGACGATTTTTCAAGAAAGTCTTCCGTTTATATCTTAAAGAAGAAAAGTGAGGTTTTCGAATACGTTGTCAGGTTTTAAAAGAGAACAGAGATATTTGCGGAAAAGATCCGATAACGGAAAGGAATTTCTGAACCCCCGGGTTTGAAATTTACCTTAGCGACCAAAGCGTAAGAATCGAAAACACTAACAAATCCTCCAGTTAACAAAGTAGCGTCATAGAACACCATAACTCAACATTAATGAATGGAATTAGGACACTTTTAAATGAAACGGGTTTGCCTCAGCAGTTTGGAGCCGAAGCAGCTATATGTGCTTCCACTACTTACGGACTAGAGCGGTTTTAAAAGGAAAAATCAAAACCTTTTTTGAGCTATTTCGGGGAAGAAAGCCATCTATTAAAAACTCACTTGTTTTTTGTTTTTTGTTTTTTTTTTTTGGCTGTATTTCTTATATTGGACTTCCAAAACAGAAAATAAACAAATTGGATATGAGAGCTAAACAGGGAGTCATGGTAGGATATGCGTTTCATACGAAAGGTTATAGAATTTGGGATTCCGAAAATCGCGAAGTGACAGAAACGCTGAATGTTAAATTCGATGAAAATAAATTCTAGGCGGGGGGGGGGGGGGGGGACAGGAACGGGAAACAAAGGAATACATAAAATACACCGCCAGCTCAGTTATTCCATCCGAGGACTGCAGTTTCGTGCTTTTTAGCACTCATCAGCCCGGAATAGTAACTTATTACAAAAGGAATACAGTTTTATTTCACTACTGAGTAAATCTAAAGTAGAAGAAGAATATCCTGCAAATCATAAAATAGCATGTTGAGAATTAAATTGGTTAAAGAAATACAAAGGCAAAGTAGAGAATGCAGGGATATGTATTATTCTATTGACACGACGGTTCTAAATTCCGAATCGCGAAGCCGAGGTTTATTGTTCTGAAAATAACATTGAATGTCACCCAAAATAGTTCATTTCACTTGTGATGATAATTCACGAAAAGTATCAGATTCTGATGAAGATAGGGGGAGGGGATAGTTCAAGTAAGCTAGAAGTTAGCATTTCCGAAGATGTAATTCCTTCGAATTTGAAACAAAGTTTGAGAACGCCAGAAAGTGAAGATTGGCAAAACACAGCAGAACAGATAAGCAGAACGAAATAATGCGCTTCAAGGCCAGACTGGTTATTTTAGGTAACCACCAGGTATGAGGGAGGGGGGATACTTTTCGCAAGTGTTCTCTCTAGCAATTTCCTTTTTTTTTTTATTGATGCTTTCTTTTCAATTTTTGTGTATAAGCTACATTGGGTGCATTTCCAAACTAATGTTTGCAATTCGTATCTATATGCGGGTATAAAAAAGGAGATTTGTGAGACAAGCTGAAGGGTTTGTCGATCCCTGAAATCTAAATTTTGTCTGTAAATTGAATAAATTATTGTCATTCTGATACAGAATACGCCTCGAATCACGACGACCGGATTTCAATGGCGGAGGGAGGGAGAGGGGGCCTAGTGATTTTGTATAGGTTCAAATAATATGGTGTACATTCAAACAAAAATGCGTAGCACTGTCAACGATGGAAGCGGAGTATATTTCAATTAGTGAACAATCTAAGGAAGTTATATGGATCAAAAGAATTTTAAATGAATTGGCCACAAAAAGAGTTCAGAATTTAAGATTGATTAATAGTACTCTGTACTGTGACATTCTAGTTGCGATCGATTTTTCTAGATTTGCAATAGAAAATTGCAGAACTAAGCAGAATGACGTGGGGTACCATTTCCTAAGGAATTCGATTGATGAAAATGAATTTGGAATAAAATCTGTTGAAACTGAAAATAATTTAGCTGATTGTTTCACAAAACCTTTTTTTAGGGAAAATTTACGTAAAGCTTGAATCGCAATGACTTCAGAATTGCAATGACATATTTTTTAGAGTTTTTTTTTTTTTTTAATGTTTCAATTATTCCATTATGTCTAAGTTATAATTTGCGCACACAAACGGATGGCCTGTAATATATTTTTTATTCATGTATTAAAGTATTTCTTTTTTTCCGTGTGCTGGCGTGCCAAGAAGAGGGGAATTTGCTAGCGAATATTTTGTCCCTTTCCCTCCAGCGCACGGAAAAAATAAAATTGTAGTTGATTTCATTTTGAATTTGTGCCCGGTGATATGGTTGCGGTTAGGTATTTCAAAAAAAAAAAAAAAATTTAAACTACAAATTTCATTCTAGTCGCCTGAATTTTTCATTTAAATTTATTCACTAATGCCATACTATTTTTTTGAGTTTAGTGGTATGCAAATGAAAAGAACTTCCTTAACTTGTGACCAGAACTGAATTGAATAATGGTTTGTCTCATTTTATCAAGATGGTAGTTCGCGGTTGTGTTCCGCTTGGAATTTCAAGGAAGACCCTAGTCTGAATGATGTTGCGATGATTCACTTAGTGACATGAATGCCGGCAACGGAAGTTTATAAGTATATCTTTTCATTTATATTTTTGTGTTTACGGATATGATTTGTAATCACAAATGCTTTTGAGTTTTAGAGCGTTCTTAATCACTGAAGCCTATCCTATGGTCTGCGTGCCATATTGGGTCCCTGAAGCTGATTTTTGTGAACCTGTGTCAGGTTCTATGTTACAATTAAGAACTATGGATTGGAACAAGATAAACTGGGGACATCGATGGCTGTTCAAATTGGGGGGGGGGGGGGGGGGGAGAGGGCGTCACCATTTTGAGAGACACAGAATATAAATGAAACATCTTATATTTGCTTAAATATTAAGACATTAGATAGATTTTTCTTACGGTATTATTTTATTTCAACTCAAATGACCCTTTTATGTGATTCCTTAGTACTTAAGAAAAAAGCTCCAAAAAATTAAATTTTAACAATATAATAACACATTTGTGGAATAAAATATATGAAAAAAAAATATTTTGAAAAATTATAAGTATGTAAAATATTTCATATTAAGTACAGACAGAGTTTTAAGTAATCACTTTACGTCACACTTTGTTTTATATTCAGATTTCTAACGATGGGAAGCTGTCAAAGAAAAAGATGAAGCTGGTATCAGTTGAACATAGTTTGAGCTGTTTAACAAGTGTTGGAAAGGAATATGGGTTTCCAAAAAAAAAAAAAGAAAGAAAAACCATCTATATACGGCCTTCAGTGCTACTATAGCAACTCGGGGCAGGATGGGGGATACTAAAAGAGGCTAGATAGAGTATTAATTGTTTTAAATGAATACCTCAATATTTCCCAATTGGTTGTCCTAAGCATCGACCTTGATCCATTTCCTAAAAAATATTTCTCTACCTCATCCTTATTATTGTTTTGAAGTAAACATATTGTAATCCGATAACCTGAAGCCTATTATAAGAGGAAACTAGATACAAGTTTTATCATTTTTAAAACATTTTTATTTTTTCCTTTAGGCCAAGATGTTAGCTTTCCCATTTTGGACAACTTGGAATTCTTGACTTATAGAAGGAGTGTTATTCTCCCGATCACTTCAGTTATCCGATCGAAAAAAATAAACATTATTCTTAATCAACAGTCTCAAATGTATTACAAAGACCTTAAAAAATACCGAAAATTACAAGGATTTTTTTTTTAATTGTACTTCAGAAACCAGTATAAGTGCATTTCTTTACATGGAAGATAAAATGTAAGATATTATTTTCTTTATTTTTTCTTTGTTGAGTTCTTATGTAAAGTATCCAGATTAGGTCTACTTTAACTAGACATTAATAACTCCCGTTACAAATGCGTAAGTTGCAAATTGCTGCCAAACAGTGTTTTTTTTTCTCCTTAAAACAACATATTTAGCGCTTAACTGGTTCCTGAAATAAACGGTTCAATTACAATTTAGGTACATGTTAAGCAGTTTCAAAATAAAAAATAGTCGAAATGGACTCAGCACACCTCAAAAGGTTCGAATCCGTCAAAATTCGAAATTCGAAAATTTGCACGAATCCAATACTTTCTTCTATAACATATAGAAGAAAGTAAAAAAACTCTCAAGGCAACCTTAATTTCAGATCATTCAGAGGCATTTTAATCATTTTAGGGCGTATTTTTTATACCTACGTAGTTTGATTTTTCCATGTATGTTTTTTTGGTGTCTACAAGTTTTATGAGATTCTAACAATTTTTATTTTGACAGATGCTTTCATGATATAAGGCCTCATGATGGCTCCAAAGTCGGCAAAGATGTCACAAAGAAGAATCAAGTTCGTGATGTAAAAATGTTGACCTTGAAAGCATTTGCATTCGATTTTAAATGAATTTCTGCAATTTCACTGTAATAATCTGTATTTATAGGTAATGTATACGAAATAAAATAATTTGGCGATTTTTAATGGTGTGAATGTTTCGTTTTTTCTCATGAAAACAGTATAACAGAATATAAAGTTAAACTTTATATAAACCTGACAGATTTTACTATACCGAGTGAAAAATTGTTTCTGTTTAGTAGCTCTGGAATTCTGAACTGTCACATATTTATTGTTTTCATCTATGTAAACTTTAAAAGGTTAATAATATCAAGTATTATCTAATCTATAATACTATTCAGTTTACAATAAAAGCCATTCTGTGCAGTCTAAATGCTGAATACTGCACATATGGTGTGAAATAACGTTAGTTTGTTAGTAGTATTTCTCAAATAAAATAGGTACAAGTGCAACTTATAACATTAAAAAAAGAAGAAAACCATGAAAATAATCTGTTTTTCCAGAAAAGGAAAATAAATGTAAGGAATTGTATGTATAAAGTTAAAAATAAACTTAAAGGTATAATGGATTGCATACTGTAAAACATTTCCCACGTTATGCTGTTCATTTTAGCATTACAATAATGCTGAAAGTGAAAAAAGTATTTTCAGTGAAGATACGATGTAGTGTTTTCAGTTATATATATAAAAAAACTTCTCATTTTTACTACCTTCATGGATCAAAAAGTTTTTTTTTTTTATGAAAAGGCTATAATTGTTCTTAAAATAAAGCTTCAGACCATATCTTGCAATTTCCTTCTATTTGTAAATTTTTAAGTTGGCAATAAAAGCTATAAGTTTTTTGTAGAAATGAAAAAGCACCATTTTTCCTTCTTAAACAGGTGTTTATAAAATATAAAGACGGGCACTGATTTATTTTGTGTACAATGAAATTAATATCAATAAAACATATATTTAGCAGCAGTTAATTATTTTTATGTAAAATGCTTTTATATTTCTTTACTTGTTGCTTTTCATAGCCTAAAACATTATTTTTGTTGTTGAAAAATTTTAGAAAAGGAACAGATTTCGTATGTTGGTTGATTTCTACAACGTACATACAGAATCAATTGCTTTACTTTTCTATATTGTTCTTCAGCTGTAAAAGCAGTGATTTCGGCTATGAAAAGAGACAACAGTAGGGGAGAAAACTCTTTTGCATAAAAATTTATAACTATTTAATTTATGGTTTACTGCTGTTAATTTTACTGTACAAATCATTTATAAAACCGTATACTACTGCTTTTACGGAGCAGTGCAGCTGATTTCGCAGCATATTACTGCTAACTTTACAGTTTGTTACTGTTGATTTTGCAGGGAAATTTCATTAAAAAGCAGTATATTACTGTTAATTTTACATATTATCTCTGTTTAATTTACAGGCCAATTCATTCCTAAAACAGCATATTACTGCTAATTTTACAGTTTGATACTGTAAATTTTACAGGGCAGTTTCATTAAAAAATAGTATATTACTGCTAATTTTACTGTAAGTCATTGTTAATTTCACAGGGCATTTCCATTAAAAGACAGTATATTAGCGCTAGTTTTAGTTTATCGCTGTAAATTTCACAGTAAAAGTCTGTTATAAGACAGTATATTACTGCAAATTTTACAGTTTAGAACTGCAAATTTTACAGTTTTTCTTTGGAATGTGAGCTGCCAGTATTATACTGTAAAAACAACAGTTTATTTTTTGCAGTGTAGGAAAAACCCAAAGTTACATATTGCATAATTTCTTAAAGTTAGAAAAAACTGTCCAACTCAATTCAAATGAACGTTTTACAATATATGGTATGTAAAATTTTAAAGGAACATAGAAGGACTGACCATCTAAAAAGTAACCGAAATGAACGAGGTAGAAAAATTGTAACATCTGGCAGAGATGAACCCAAATTAAAGTAAATTGTCCAAAATAATCGTTGAAAATGCTTCTTACGTCGTCCATAAGTGTTGGACAGAATGTATAGTTATCTTATCCACGTTAACTACACTAGAACGGTTGCATCAACTGCGAATCTACGAAGTACGATCAAAGTTAAACATGAAGCAGAAACGTGCACAACTCTCCCGGAGCAAAGGGAAGCTCTAACAGGGGCAACAAGGTTGGAAAAGTATTATATTCAGTGATGAATCTTTTTTTTGAAATATCTGTGAACAAAAAAAAAGGTGTTTGGGTTTGACGTTTAAAAAGAAAAGCGTCTGAGAAATCTTGTGTAAGACGTTCTCTCCACTTTGACACATCCTTCTTGGTTTGTGGGTGCATGAGGGCTGCTGGAATTGGGAAATTATATATATCTTAAAATAAAACAATGCGCGACTTCCGCTGTTTATCAATAATATTGCATGATACTTCATCTGAGGCACAGTAGTTACACATTTAGTGACACATTTTATCTTTCACAGCAAGATTCTACTCCGTGTCACATCTCTAAAACGACTCATAGATTTTAAACAGAAAGAGAAATTTCAGTATTAAACTGGTCAAGCATCTCTTCCAATCTCAATACGATCAAGAATTTGTGGTACCGTCAAATCTAAAGAAAGCGGTTCAAGACCTGATGCCCGCCAACAAAATTGAGCTCGATGCCGCATTTAAGAGGGTATGGAAAGTGTCAAAGGCGATTAATGTAAACAGGTGGTAGAATCCGTGTGAGAAAGGGTTAAAGCATTGAATCCAGCAAAAAATGAGGCATTCTAATATTGATAGTTTTTTTTTTTTTTTTTTTTTTTGAAAGTGATTTTCCCCCTTTAATTTGAATATTTTAATTTTTTGACTCAATGTAAATCTTCATCACTTTTGGATTATTCTGTCTGAGATTATTTTAATTGAGTATATTTGAAATGAAATGCACTCTTTAAGGTCTAAAAAAAGTGGCACGTTCATTTAAATACCTAATTTGCACTTATATTTGGTTAGAATAAACTTTTTCCAAAAAGTGGGAAGTATTCAATTATTTTGAATTTGGGTAGTATATGTGGCGTACGAATATGTGTGTATATGTGGCGACGGCGGGGGCAAAGTTAGGTTATGTGCTCTCTGATGTCCGCCATAGTATACCATAATGTTAGTCAGCGCTCTAAAATTCGTACTGACGTAAAATCAAACGGCCAGTGGCGGATCTAGGACGAGGCGGCTAACCAGAGCCCGTGCCCCGGGAGGCAACTTCTGGGTAGGGACAGCAAATTTCAGCGTAGCGTCTAAACGTGGGCCCGAAATGAAGTCCCCCCTTTGAGGCGATAAATAGAACATAAAATGTCTTTTTCAGTCCTCAAATGTTAGAAAACTTCTGAGAGAGAGAGCACCTATCTGGTATCTCTTCCTAAACATCTTAAAATGATCTTCTCGAGACCTCCGTGAAAAATTTACAGAAGAGAGTCGCTACCTCGTCATTATCACCTAACTTGGCCGAACATAAACTGAAATGTTGTCAAAATCCGGTACGGAGCCTCCCTCTTTTCTCCCTTGTATAACATCATCGAGGGATAACTTTATAATATGTTAATTAGAAGTTTATGCTTCCGAAGCTCTCCTCAATTCTAAAAACTTTACAAAAGACAGCTTAGAAATTGCGTTTTTGAAGCCCAAATGTTGAAAAAAATTTCCTGGCGAACTCCTTTCGCCTAATGTCCCCAAACATAGTTTTAAAATGCATTTTTGAGCTTTCAATTTCAGAAAAATTTCGAAAGAGAGCAGTCCTACTCCCAAGTCTCAACATAAACGACTAAATTACGTTTTAAAACTTTAATACCAATAAGTTTATGGTTACAATGTTTGAACCCTGACCCTTTTCTTACCGTTGTCAAAGAATACGAATACATTTGTAGGATTTCAATTTCGAAATATTTTCGGAGGTGGGTCCCTGAACCGCAACCTTTCCCAAAATACTACCAAAGATTGTGTGAAATTGCATCTTTGAGATTTTAATTTCGAAAAATTTTGGGGGGAGGGAACCTAAATCAATCCTCTCCTCTAGTGTCTCCAAGGATAATCTGAAATTGCGTTTTTAAAGCATCAATTTTGAATATTTTCAGGGGATGGGCTCTGGAATTTCTAATCAATTTTCGCACCGTCACCACACAGATAGCTAAAGGTCTCAGTGTTAGACTGAGGGGGAGTCAAAAAAAAAAAAAAAAGACTTTTCTTTCCCAAAGATATCCTAAAATTGACTTTAGTTTCGAAAAACTCCGGGAAAGTAAAAGTTTAAAATACTGTATCCATAAATATACATTCATGTTATTAATGTAGCAAAATTAATTGCGTGTAATAAATCAATCATCGTATTTTTAAAAACTATGTCACGATATTATATGTATAAATTGCTTTCTGGAGAACCATTTGCATTACTTTCGTCCCGCAGCCTTCTTTTGGGTCGTGGTCACTTAAGTCCTCCATGAGATTCGGGATTCTCTCCGCAGTCAAACCTCACAATTTTAATCATTGGTTAAAACAGCTTCAGAAATTTGGGGACCTATAAAAAACGCGGGCCCTAGGCCACAGTCTAGTTTGCCTATTCAGTCTTAAGGCCCTGCCTTTATCGTGTACCTAAACTAAATTCTACAGCAGAATGTTCTATTCGTTTGGCGGGTCCACTGAACGTTTTGTTTTACTCTTTAACTCTCAGATGGCAGCACTAGCACTATTAAGATAAATAAATACTTTTGTGCTGAACAGTCAAGTAAGAAAAGTTTAGTCTCTGTTTTCTCCTCTTAGGAGTCACTATTTATTATTAAAAATTCTGTTGATTTTGTTAAAAAAATTCATAGTTTCGTTCCAAATAATTCTTTTATGGCTTCTTTTGATGTTAACTTTTTATTTACGAACGTTCCCTTCTTAGGGTTCATTGTTATGCCTTCGTAGAAGACTTTCTGAATTTTATTTCACCAATACGGAGATTGAGGATTTATTTTCCTTACCCGTACCTGTCTTAAGCAATGTTCTTTTGTTTTTAATGGGAAGTTTTATATTATGTTAGAAGGGCTCGACCGATGGCATTTTTTGGTCGATGGGCCGATGCCGATTGTTCAAAGATGACCGATGGCCGATGGCAAAAACAAAAAAAGTAAAAAAATATTAATTTGAATTCTGATATTTTTAATTCAAATTATGTTTTTCGCAATCACGAGTTGCTACAGGACCCTACTCATTGGAGTTATTGTTTCTAGAAACTGCTCCTGTCCCCCAAAATCTGCCCCTTCTCCTAGGCGGTTACGTTTGTATAATTGTGTGTGTATAGGCGCGCATGCATGTGTAGGCTTGTGTGTGCGTAGACCTGTGCATACACGTAGGCGTGTGTGTAGGCGCTTGTGCATGTGTAGTCTTGTGTGTGCGTAGACTTGTGTATGCACATAGGCGTGTGTGTGTGTGTATGAGCGTGTGTAGGACATGGACGCCACCGACCAGGAGAAGCGGATTTCGGGGACATTGCTCAGGACCGGAGGAGCAGCGCCTGCAGATGACGGTGGGCGGGAGTGCTGCAGAGGGAGGTGGGGGGGGGGGGAATAAAATCAGCGTAACGTCAAGGACAGTCAAATGAAAACAATAAGCAATCGTTATGGCTCAAAAAAATATAACAGAAATAAATTGATAAGATTGTCAGGGATTTAAAAGATCATTGATTCAATTCACTTTACTTCTTTTCTACGAATAAGGAATTGTAATCACAAAAAAAAAAAAAAATCAGATTTCGACCTAAGTTTCTATTTTCGGATCACCCAATTTAAACTTCGGCACATCTATACATGCATTTGTACCTAAGAACATATAGATGACCGAAAAATCCATTTTGAACGCCTCCTTAGTTAATTATCGCAAATTCTCTTGTGATGTCTTCATGCGCGTAAACTTGCGTCACTCAAAAACGTGATGAAATAGTAAGTTCAAAACTCATACGTACGTAGTATGATCTAAAAGTTCGAGGACAAGTTGTGTAAAACCTTACCCAGAATAGTTTACATTACCGAAGTACATCTATCTACAAAATAGTCACCTTGAACGACTATGCACTTCTTATCGCAACCTCCTTTAAGGTCTCTTGCGCTGCTGCTGTAACTTCATCGTAGTGAAGAAGGCAACTTTCATGTTGAGAATGCACGGTTCGATTGGTCAATAATCTGATATGACAAACAAATAACATAACGTTTCGTCGGACTTAGCTCCGTGTAACTTTTACCTGTTCCCAGCAAAAAAAAAAAAAAAAAAAAAACATTTGCATAGACGCCGCTTTCTTCTGTCAGGAGAAGATAAAGCTGCATCAGAGAAGGTAGCGAAAAATGGCTTGCAGGAGTGTTTCCAAAAGTTATATGAACATTGGCAGAAGTACATAGTCGTCATGGTGACTTTTTGAAGGTGGATGTGCTTCTGTAAGGTGAACTGTTCTGGGTAAAGTTTTATACAGCTTGTCCCCCGAACTTTTGGATCGTAGGGGAAGTTGCTGTACCCACGGACGGTTGTACCTACGGATGTTGGTCGGGAAATTCCGGATATTGTCGAGACAGATCCTAATTGGGGTTCAACGTGTGTGCCACAGCCCTCTCCAGTATACCAGGAAGTTTCAACGCCATCAAACGAACATTTAAGAGTCTATCACATTTTTTCGGTTTTAGTAGGACCTAAGTAAAAAAAAAAAATAATAATAAGCAATTTCTTTTTTTTTCGTCCGTCGTGGATTGTATTATTCATTTTTGTTGTAGGTATCATGATTCCCTATACTTTGAACGTTTTGTTTCTGATTTTTAATGTTGTAAAACTGTGGTCCTGTCGATGTGACTGGCTTTCAAAACCAAAATGGCGTACCTTTGTACTCACGGACGGCAATTTTTAGTCTCCTTGGGTCACACCTGAGTCTTCTTAGGGTAGACCGACCAGTGGCTGAACACTACCCAGTGAATGAACAAACTCGTAATATTTTTTAAAAAATAAGCATCCAAAAGATTTTTTCTAAATAAATTGCTTAGAATTGCTTTCTGTATTGATATTGTAAGCTATCTGACACCTGATTGGTTATTTTGGTCACGTATTTTTTCCCCAAAAAAAATATAGAATGTTCACGATTGTGCATCATTCTTTTTCTCTGCCAAAACTATAAGGCTGGTTTCGTGCATGCAACTTTTTTAATAAATAATAATTGTATTTATAAATTTTAATTTTTAATTCTGCAAAATTTAAATTTAGTATGCATATATAGGGTATGGATTTAAGGTGTTTTAGTTAATGCAGAATGCGTAGTTTTTCAGGTAGAGCGTGTTCAGTTACTGGGTACGAAAAATTACGAAAAACCAGTGAATGAACACTCACAAAATTTCTTTTGATTTAAAAAGAAATTTGAAGTTTCTTTGAGATATTTTTATTTTAGTCCTTTTTTGTAATGCAGATAGTTTTATGTGTTAAAAAATTTATATATTTTGTTTTATATATTTTTCTTTCTTTGCCAACACAATACACTTTTTAACATATTACTGATTTTTTTTTCACTTTCTTTAATTATTTTATATCATATTATTACATTTTTATTTATTTTTCTATCTATATCCCTATCTCTGTATCTATATATCGATCCAGCTACTTATATATTCCTATCTATCTACCTATCAATCTATTTAAATCCATCTACCCATTTATATATCTATATCTCTCTATCTACCTACCTATTTTCATCTATATATATATCTATCTTTCTGTATATTTATCTATTTACCTGTAAATCTATCTACGTATATAATTTATATCTATCTAGCTATCTACCTATATATTTATCTATCTATCTTTTCTCTAACTACCTTTCTATCTACCTACTTATCTCTCTATCTAAATATCAATATATCTATCCATCTGTATCTCTATTTCCGTATTTTTCTATCTATGCCTACCATTAAATCTATCTATCTATCTATCTATCGTCAGGTAGATAGATAGATAGATAGATAGATAGATAGATAGATAGATAAATAGATATAGATAGATAAATAGATAAATATATAGATAGATAAAAAGATAGCCAAGTAGATAAATGAATAAATAGATAAAAAAGGAGATAGACAAATATATAAGTAGATACATAGATAAGTAGATATATATATCTACTTATTTATGTATCTACTTATATATTTGTCTATCTCCTTTTTTATCTATTTATTCATTTATCTACTTGGCTATCTTTTTATCTATCTATATATTTATCTATTTATCTATCTATATCTATTTATCTATCTATCTATCTATCTATCTATCTATCTATCTACCTGACGATAGATAGATAGATAGATAGATTTAATGGTAGGCATAGATAGAAAAATACGGAAATATAGATAAGTGGATATATAGATAAGTAAATATATAGATATGTTGATAGACAGATTGATATGTTGATAGACAGAGATATAGAGAGATGTATAGATAGATAGATAGGTATATAGATTGGTAGATAGACTGATAAATAGATAGACAGGTAGACGGACTGGTAGATAGACAGATTAGGTTGTTGGATTGGTAGATAGATAAATATATATATATAGACAGATAAATAGATGGTTAGATAGGTAGATAAATAATTAGATAGGTAAATAGATAGACAGCTATATGTGTGGTTAGATAAATATGTAGATGTATTGATAGACCGAAAGATATGTAGATAGACAGATTGAGACAAGGATAGATATATAGGTAGATAAATAGGTACATAGATAGGTAGCTAGACAGATAAAGAGATAGATGAGTAGAAGAATTGAGGTATAGGTAAATGAATAGGAATATAGAAAGAGAGATAGATAGATGGGGTAAATAGATATAGAAAGATTGATATAGATATGGATAGATAGATAGATAGATACATTGATAGATAGACAGAAAGTAAATATAGATATAGATAGAAATAGAAAGTTTAATAGATAGATTGATCTCAAAGAAACTTCGTTTCTTTTTAAATCAAAATTTATCATGTTCATTCACTGGACCAATTTGTGTTCATTTACTGGTTCGAGGTGTTCATTCACTGGGTCATTGTGCCATTTTTTCTTTAAACACCTAAAAAAGTCGGAAGCGGTACCGTTTAAGTTCCCGCAATTTTTTTTAGATATTTAAATAGATTAATTAAAATGTTTCAAACATCACGGTCTGAATAGTATGTTATTAAAAATTACGAGGATTTTAAAAAAAAATGAAATTGTGCTTAAGTGTTCATTCACTGGTCGGTCTACCCTACAATGTGAAGTATCTCAAAATGATGCCTTGTCAACGTCCGAAATTTGCTTTCAACAATGATGATGAATTTGAAGTACGGCTTAAAGATATAGTGTTAAGTAATTTCCACCTGTTGTAGGATCTACAGACCGTCAATCCCACCTGTTTTCATTTGAAGTCGACTTTTCTAGATTTTGTTGGTTTAATCTAAAGTGAGTTTTTTTGTAATGGGTTAATTTTGGTTAAAGGTTTAAATTTGCATATAAATTGAAGTTATTATGTAGGTACATAGAAAACCATACTATCATGAATCTATTTTTTTTTTTTTGTTTATAACGCATATTAATTATTCATAACATCAGTAACTCTCTTAAGAGTAATGACTTTTTTAAAGAGTTCACTGATGTTAAAAATTAAGGAGAATTAAAAAAGGGGAAAAAAACCTTCAATTAATTTTCAAAGTTTAATTTCTGTTGGATATTTTATTTAATGTTATTTTCAATGGATGTTTGAAGTATTTTAATATAAAATGACTTATGAAAATGTATTGAGTACTAGAGGACCCGACAGACGTTGTTCTGTTCAAACTTTGTAAATTGAAAAGTAGAAAAATTTCAGTACACTATTTAGTGTTTGAACTTTTTTGTTGAAAAAAAAATTAGTAAAAAGAAAATGTTCTAAGCTGTTTGGTGTCAGAATGCTTGTATTTATTACAACTTGAATTATGTAATGCCCACTGAGCAGTTGTTTTATTTACTATTTTTTTCTCGCGTACTTGAAAGATCTTCTTAGATTGTATGATTTGTTTCTTCCGCCATACTCAAAGGATAAAAATCGTCCTCAGATATTAAATGTAAAAACTAACTTCCCATCAAAAATAAACGGCAAATCCCGCTGCAACATCCCCCATATGAAAAAGGATAAAGCAATTGAAAGGATGTCGTTTAAGAAAATGATAACAACAGTAAAAAATAGTTTTCTGAATAAGCGAAAATCACTTATCTCCCTCCCCCCTCCCGATGTAAAATAAACACATTCTTCAACTAAAATGACGGGAATATTTCGTTAATTGGGAATCTGGCGATCTTTCTTCATTGGCGTCAATTTTTGGCTCCAGTGCCTGCAGGTGAGGTATTTTTCTTCGCAAATCTAAACAAAGAGACCGGAAACATCTACTAACATAAAGTTACTATAAATCAGCAGGGTTACCAAAATAAAATTATTTCTGCCAAAAATGAGACGACCGCGCCAGATTCCCAATTATCGAAATATCGCCAAAATGACTAAACACTCTTTAAAAACCAACAATTCTTTGCAATTTAAAATACTTCGCCAAATAAACAAAAAATACAATAAATTACATTCAGTAGCTTTAAAATGCAAACAAATAATCCCGCAACTCGATTGTTTACAGTCGAATCCCGATTTACGCGAGGGATGCGTTCCAAGACTCCTCGCGTAAGTCGAAATTTCGCGTTGTGGAAAAGTGTTGTGTCATATGATTTTTTTATTAACATACCCAATCATTTTATACATTCAAACACGCTTTAAACTGTTTTTGACCATTTGTTAATTATATGTTGCCGTTTCTTAAATAAATAGCTGAATTTTTACCGTATTTTTTTTTTTTAAAGTTGCATTATCTTACTACTATTATATATGCGAAAGTTTGTCTGTATGGATGTATGGATGTTTGTTACTCTTTCACGCAAAAACTACTGGACGGATTTTGATGAAACTTTACAGTAATATAGTTTATGCATCAGAATAACACATAGGGTAGTTTTCATAACGTTATGGGCTTCAAAACCCCTTTAGAGGGACAATAAAATACAATTTTCGTACAAATTCTCTAATATGGGGATGAAAAAATATTTGCACATATTTACATTATATGTCCATCAAAAGCTCTGATTTTTCTGCTGAAGATGGCACCTATTCGAAATTTCTAAGTAGAATAAAAAACGAGCTATGAGCTTTTTAGTTCAAACAATCCCCAAATTTTACTACTTATTTTGGAAAAATTTCGGATGAAACTCTTTAGCGCCATTTTATGGTGACCAAAAGTATCTCAGCACTGGCGATAATATCTCAATGAAAATTAATATCATATCGTTTTACAAAGTAAGGAAAGAAGGGGTGAGCATCATCGAAGGTATTCCAAAACGATTCAAGCAAGTTCGGTAAAATCGACCAATCGCCCACAATGATTGAAATTTCCCAAAATAACTAAAGCAAGTATAAGGGGATTACGAGCGCGGCTATATATTTTTTTAAAACTTCGTACTTCAATAGTTATACAGAGAAGGTTTTAAATTCCATGTTAAAAAAAAAGTATCAGGAGAGTAATCTTTTTAAACATGAGAAGATTAATTTCATGTTTTGGAAATTTGTATATTATTGCTTAAATATAGTGATTTCGTTTCTAAATCAGTACTATTTTGTTCTTTATACTTATTGCTATTTTAGTTTTATGGGTAAGGAAGAAACTCGATTTTTAATCACGTCAAAAAGATGTGTTTTAAATTCTTTCACTTAAAACAAAAAACAAAAGCGAGTAACTATTTTTTCTCATAATTATTACTGACCCAGGCAACGCCGGGTATTTTTGCTAGTTCAACATAAAATACTGTTACGATGCATAAAATCAATGATCAATGGGAGAAAGATATATAGAAATAAAACACTACGGAGCGTACAGTATGTAGTAAAAAGCATTGCACTGTACTGCAATAGTACTATACAGTAGATACAATAAGTTACATTTATAACTTAAAAAATAAAGATGATGATTTATCCTGCGCAATCTAATCGTCGTTCTAATATATTTTCAAATACAATAGCTTCGCAATTGCTTTTATAACATTTATATCTATGGTAATACCCCTCTAGGACCCCCTCGACATATACAGATTGCCTTCTCTTGACTTTTAACTATACGTATGAAAGATTCACCCATCTTCCTAATTGTCGCGCTGCCTTCGGCCCACTTTCTAATTGTTTAAGCTTATCAAGAATTTTTACCTTTTCTTAAATTATCGCAAACTTTTGTTTTTTGTTTCCGTCTTCAAACTTTACATGAAACAGCGTGCCTAGGTGCCACAATATTTCATCACCTTTCATAATTAGAATAAATAAATGAAAAATGAGGTGTGGTGATAGATACACACAAGTTGTAAACATTTCCCCGCCAAGAAAACTTATACTTCTTTCCTACCTTCCCTACAAAAAAAAAAAAAAAAAAAGAACAAAAACATTATTCTGCAGATAAAATTTTGCATTTTTCCAGAAAATAATTACGAATTATCCACAAAAAAAAAAAAAAAAAAATTAAGAAAATTAATTTGAATTCTGAAATTTTGAATTCAAATTATGTTTTTCGCAATCACGACAGGATCCAACTCATTGGAGTTATTATTTCTAGAAACGGCTCCTGTCCCCCCAAGCCTGCCCTTCCTCCTGGACATGGGCGGATTTATGGGGGGGTGGAGGGGGCAATGCCCCCACCCCCCAGTTTTGGGAGGACTTTATGTAGTAACAACACATCTTCCAAAGGTTAAAAAAAAGAAAATATTATTTTTTCTTTTTTGAATAGTTCATAAGTGCATGGGTGGATTCATAGGGGGGGGGGCATAGAGAGCAATGCACCCCCCCCCCTCCAGTTTTGAGAGGACTTTATATAGTAACGATACATCTTCCAAAATCTTAAAACAAAAAAATCATAACTTTTTCTTTTTTGAATAGTTCAATGAAAATGAAAAGAAAAGCGTATGTCCTTTTCGGATAGAAGAAAAGAAAAGGAAAAAAAAAAAAACGAACATTAAATACAAATAGTACATCCGTCACTGAGGTGCTGAAAATGTGTCTAAATTCACTATTTTGGACTGAAAACCTTTTGGGCAAGTATATGAATGAAAATATAGGCCAAACGAGCTATACATTAAGCTGCAACAATTAAAATAATTGATAATTATTTCAACAAATTAGAAACTAAAGCAAAGGGGGAAAACTCCCCTCCTCCCCATTTGTGCTAACAGAACGATCTACTCGTTATGATTTGTGTCCACATTACAAGTATATTTGTGCATAATATTTATGTTCTTGGTAGATTAATTGGCCTTTTGAGAAATTCTATAAAACATAGTTTTTTTCCCTTCTCTCTCTCTTAAGAGAGGAGAGAATAAATACTATCGCAAACTGAATAATTTCCAGTTATCTGAGTATTCTGATTAAATGAATCTTTTTACTTAGAGGGAGAGTACAATTTTACTTACTTTATAAATACTGTTTAAAAAGTAAGGTAAGTCATAATCATCTAAGTCTAAGTGAGACAGTCCTTGTCATTATTGAAATCTAAATAATTGAGTCATCAAAAGTTTTGGAAAAATTTGCTGAAATTTTATAAAAGTCTATAAAAACCTAACAGAGATTGGTAAAATCATAAAAATCCTTTAACCATAAAAACTGACGAAATTTCGTAAAAATTACAGAAAAAATCAAGCAAAAATTTGCAGGTAAGAGTGAATTACAAACAGGGCCGAATTTGCCTATAAGATAAACAAGCTATTGCTTAGGGCCCCTGCTTTGAAGTGGGTCCCTAACTCTAAAAAAAATTCATGATTCGTTCCTTAAAATATAGAAATTGCTTGAAAAAACTAATTTCATTTTTAAGTGCTTGAAACCTTGAATATTTGGAAACGTACGTCTACAAATCTTAAATTCAAAAATTTCTAACAAATGGTGGAGGGGGAGGAATGCCGAAATATGTCAAATTCAGCTCCTTGCCAGATCCTGTATTAAAAATGTAAAAATCATGGTTCTTACGTTTGTAACTTATTATTTGAAATAAATTTTTGTGACTCACATGTTTCATATCTTGCTATTTATTCAGTCCCGAATGCAGTATTTTGGAAATTCTTTTGTATTGATTTCTTTTATCTTACTTCTTCTGCATATTGTCTATCTGTTTAGCACGGAAAAAAATACACTACCTCTATTCCTTTTCATTTTCTGCCCCACTTGCAACTGAAGAAAAGTTATGAGAAATCTATGGTTTCTTCTTTCTTTTAAATTTAAAATAGCTATTTCTCACAAAGTTAGAACAGGGCTGTAAAAATTTACAATCAAGTACTAAAATATCAGACGCTGGAAAGTACAAATGAATTGTGTTAAATAATTGTATTTATTCTGGAGTCCTTGAAAATAATTAGATAAGTCTTTGAAAATCCTAAGCAAAGTGGTCTCCACTTACTTCTACTGCATATTGTTAATCTGTTTAGCCAGAAAAAAAAAAAAAAAATGATACACTACCTCTATTCCTTTTTGTTTTCTGCACTACTTATAATTAAAAAAAGGTTGTTGTAATGAGAAATCTATAGTTTATTTTTTCTTGCAAACTTAAAATGGCTGTTTCTTACAAAGTTTGAACAATATTGCACAATTGTATAATTTAGCTGTCAATTTCTATGTCTATCCAATTAACCTTTATAAGGCTTCAAAATGCAGAATTTCATATCCATTTAAAAAAATTCCCTCCAGGGGAGAAACCCCCGGCCCCCTAAAATTGGAGATATTCTGTTTCCCACTTAAAAGGAAGCCCTGCGTCACTCTCTCCACACCAGCTTCTTCTCTTAAGGTCAATTCAAAAAGGACAGCATGGAAACACACATTAATGAAAACGACACACAAAAAAGTAAAGCATGGACTTATGCATCACAGGAAACAGACAAAAACATGGGAGTAAGGGGCAATAAAAATGTCCCCCCCCCCCCAAAAAAAAAAAATCCTGCCCCGCCAAAAACTCAGTCCTAAATCCGCCTATGCTCCTGGACGGTTGCGTGTGCATAGTTGTGTGTGTGATTGTGTGAGTAGACCTGTGTGTATGCACGTAGGTGTGTTCGTAGTGTATGTGTGTGAAGTTGTGTGTGTGTAAGTGTGTGTGAAGTTGTGTGTGTGTAAGTGTGTGTGACCGTGAGTGTGTGTAGGACATGGACGCCTCCGACCAGGAGAAGCGGATAGCTCAGGACCGGGGGACAGCCGCGCCTGGAGGACGGCGGGCGGTGGTGCTGCAGAGGCCCCTGGTACAAGCTGAAAAAGGAACCACAACATCAAAAAATGTCAAATGAGAACAATAACCAATCGTGATTGCTCAAAAAAAAAAAAAAGAAAAAAGTCTTCATCCTAAACTCAAAAACCCTCAGCCTTAAAAAGTTATGATATCTAGTTTTCCCGCCAAGTATCTGCCAAACTACCATCCTCCCTGTTTTCCTTTTTCATCACCACTGTTTTCGCTAGAACCTGCCCCCATCACCAACTCCTTACCGGTGAGGATAATTCCTTTAAATTGTTTTGAATGCTAATGTGTAATAAGGCTAAAATGTATTTGTATATTTATTCAATACTAGCCGCCTGCGGCGACCAGCTGGTTCGCCTTCTTACGCCATTCACCTCTCTATGCAAGCAGCCACCTACGGCGGCTGCTTGGCTAACTTGTCATTTACCATTTTAATTCAAGTTTGCCGCCTTTTGCGGCTGTTTAAATAAATTTGGCAGCAGTATTAATCAATCCATCTCTATCTTTTTTTGTTCCATTCACATTTTTACGCCAAGATTGACGCCTTTGGCGGCTATCTACCTTTACGATCTATCTCTAAAATTTCTTATCCATCTATATTTATTTTAACCTCCCAGCTCATTTCCTAATAAAAACAAAGATCACTCAAAAAACCGCTTTTTTATCTATGTAGAGCAAAAAAAAAAGTTATCTCCAAAATTCCCCATACTGTGCCAAAAGTAACAAAGTAAAGTAAGTGACAAAGAAAAAAAATCTCGCTGTTTTTAGTGACTTAAATGCGCACAACTATGAAATGTAACGTAATATAGATACAACAAAACGTCCAGCTTGGGGGGGGGGGGGGGGGGAGAGAGAGAGAGAGAGAGAGAATGAAAAAAGAAATAAATGCAATCCCTAAATAAAACAAAAAAAAAAGGAAAGAAAAAAAGCAAGCGCTGCCGAAAAAACACGTGGTCATCACGTCATAAAATTAGAAGTAAGCTATTCGCAACTCCAACGAACTACAGGGGGCACTGAAGTCACTGTCTAATGGCGGACTTGAAAACTAAAACAAACGCACATGGTAACGAAGAAAATGCTAAAAGTGTTGTGATTTTTGTTCGTACGTATGATTTTTTCGCTTTATTCTTTTTAAATTAATTTTCAAAGTCTTGTGGATATTCTGGCCCACGTAGAAAGAAATGAGAATTCAAGAAGCATTACTAAACGTCAAAGATTAATGCAAACTACGTAGTTCGTAGTTCTAAGCAGCCATTTCCACGATGTTGAATTCGATATTTATCAATTCTTGATAAAACTAAATAAAATTGTGGCCTGACAAGAATAACAATTAATGCTAGAAAATTCAATATGACATTACAAATTGTTATCGAAAGAAGATGATACTTTTTTGCCTTGCTTGGCTAGCGCTTATTGTTTTCCATTTGTAGCTGAGTTATTTCTCTCGAATTCCCGAATCGGTTCATTTAAAAATTTTCTGTTTCGATTTTTCTAATTTCTAAGTTACGATTTAATTGTGTCATGTTATGCAAATCATCAACAAAATTCTCACGGATATATGGTGGTAGTTTTCTTTTCAGTTGATTGACCATTATTTCCTTTCACTTATCGAATTCTGTAATCTTACTACCATTTTATTCCACTCATGATAAAAATTAAAAATGGTTTAATTAAAAACGCGAAATCTCGCCAAGGCTACTTTGCTCGCACTATACTAAAACTATAACCCTAAAAAAATTTGGCGAAACCTTTCAGCTGAGAATAAAAGGAATAAAGTAAATTCTTTCTCGGTTATTTATTTTGTTCTACGATAATATATTGAAGAAAATATTTTGCATACTGTCCATTCCAACTAAATGCTGCTGTAAAATATGTTAAGTTTAATTAATTTAAGATTAAAAAAAAAAACCCATATTCTTACAAATTCATACAAAACAATAAAATTTTTTACCTTGTATAACGTTATCCAAGTTTGTTAATCCAGTATTTTCGCTTTCACGAATTATTAAGGAAATAATGAAAACTAACATTATTTTGAGAAGCTCGAGAATACTACTAAGGGACGAATTAATTTCTGTAGCTGAAAGCAAACTAAGACACATCGATTGCGTTAATAAATATTCAGAACAAACTGTCTGTGTTTACGTCAACAGACACACGTGGAACGCAACGTGGCAATGTTTTAGTTTCATTTGCAGTTTTGTAATTCACCGCAAGGTAGCGTATTCGAGCGCTGGAGTTCCGAATATAGTAAAAAAAAAAAAAAAAAAAGATTAACATTGTTTGCGATTAAGATTCCGTCGTAAATATCGAATTGAAATCCAAGTAGTGACGTCAGAGCCATAGATGATTGAAGAACGCTTTTTTCGACTGATGCGTGGAAAGACATGATGTGTTCAGCATAAAAAAAACTATTCGCAACTCCAACGCTGGAATACGCTACCTTGCGGTGATTTACAAAACTGCCGAAGAAACTAAAACATTGCCACGTTGCGTTCCACGTGTGTCTGTTGACGTAAACACAGGCAGTTTGTTCTGAGTATTTATTAACGCAATCGATGTGTCTTAGTTTGCTTTCAGCTACAGAAATTAATTCGTCCCTTAGTAGTATTCTCGAGCTTCTCAAAATAATGTTAGTTTTCCGTATTTCCTTCTAAAATATCAATTGATTGAGAAGTGGTGACAGCGAAAACTCTGGATTAACAAACTTGGACAAGGTAAAATTTTTTATTGTTTTGTATAATTTGTAAGAATATGAGGTTTTTTTTAATCTTAAATTAATTTAACTAACCATATTTTACAGCAGCATTTAGTTGGAATGGACAGTATGCAAAATATTTTCTTGAATATATTATCGTAGAACAAAGTGAAAAATGTTTAACCGAGAAAGAATTTACTTTATTCCATTTATTCTCAGCTGAAAGGTTTCGCCAAATTTGTTTAGGGTTATAGTTTTAGTATTGTGCGAGCAAAGTTGCCTTGGCGAGATTTCGCGTTTTTAGTTAAACCATTTTTAATTTTTATCATGAGTGGAATAAAATGGTAGTAGGATTGCAGAATTCGATAAGTTAAAAGAAATAATGTTCATTCAACTGAAAAGAAAACTACTACCATATTTCCGAGAGAATTTTGTTGATGATTTGCATAACATGACATAATTAAATCGTAACTCAGAAATTAGAAACATCGAAACAGAAAAAATTTAAATTAACCGATTCGGGAATTTGAGAGAAATAATTCGGTTACAAATGCAAAACAATAAGCGCTAGCCAAGCAAGGCAAAAAAGTATCATCTTCTTTTGATAATAATTTGTCATGTCATATTAAATTTTCTAGCTTTAATTGTTATTCTTGTCAGGCCACAATTATTATTTAGTTTTATCAAGAATTGATAAATATCGAATTCAACATCGTGGAAATGGCTGCTTAGAACTACGAACTACGTAGTTTGCATTAATGTTTGACGTTTAGTAATGCTTCTTGAATTCTAATCTCTTTCTACGTGGGCCAAAATATCCTCAGGACTTAAGATATTGATTTAAAAAGGATAAAAAAAAAAATCATACATACGAACAAAAATCACAACACTTTTAGCATTTTCTTTGTTACCACTTGCGTTTGTTTTAGTTTTTTCGCCCGCCATTAGACAGTGACTACAGTGCCCCCTATAGTTCGTTGGAGTTGCGAATTGCGTATTTTTAAGAACTTTTTTCTTCTGAAGAGGGCGAAATGTTTTTACTATTACCAACTTAAATTTTAGAAATGAGGCTTTGATACTTCTCGCAGGATGATATTAGAAAAATATAAAAGCCAGAAAAAAATGCAAAATAAAGGTTTTTTCAAAAATTTATAAAAAATACAAAAATTGCTCTATTTTCAAAATTTTTTTGTTCATCATATTTAAAATTTAATTTCCGACCCTATAGTACAAAAAATATTTGTCTGGCGCGATTGGTTCGGGGTCTGCGAGGTTAAAAGTACTAAAAAGTGCTAAAAATTACATAAAACATTAAATAACTTTTTTTCTAATTAAAATATCAAAAATCGAAGCCCGAGGTGCACAACTTCAGCAAAAACTACACCTGTATACCAAATTTCATCTTTCTAGGCCTTACCGTTTTCCCGGGATGCGCGCCACACACACACACACACACACACACACAAACATCTTATTTTATTATATGTATAGATGCGCACCACCCACACACACACACAAACATCTTATTTTATTATATGTATAGAAGATAGATAGAAGATAGCTAATTTCACTGCGCGGCAAAAAAAAAAAAAAAAAAAAAATCTTCTGACATAATTCTTGCCGATTCTTATGGAAAATAACCCCCGGAATCCAAATATCACCACCGTATTCCCCCACTTTTTTAAAATGGAGCCCCCCCCCCCTTTTTTTTTCAGTTTTCGACAGTTTCATAGCCATTATTTTTATTTGGAGAGAATGGGAGCTTTATATTAGTCATTGACACTCCTTGAAGGGGCTAGACAGGTGATAAGTTCAAAAGCATGAACATTTGGAGTATTTGGGAGACTCATGATGGCGATGTTTTTTTTATACTTCCAATACAGAAAGAAGTGTAAATAGAAGAATACGGCATTCAAGTATATTATTATTCCTTTTATGAACATATATTTAAAAAATGTAATAACTTTGTTTTATTGTGTAGGAATCAAATGTTTTTTATGATACCGTTATGCTTAATAATATTTGTCATTAAAATGAATGTTTTTCCTAGTATAAACAGAAAAGTGAACCAGAAAACATTGAAACAAAAGCAGCAGTGAAATCCTCGGGCATGTCTGTCAAAAGGTCAGAAGCAAAATTAAACTTTCAATTTGATTAAACACTATTATTTAGTATTTGATATTCTTCAATTCAATCATTTCAGGGATACGGTGAAAAGTGAAAGCATTGTCGAAACTTTAAAAAAGCTAAAGCCACAAGCAAATCATTACCTAATGCTGGTAAACAAACTGGACGAAGAAGAGGGAATCCGAACCCCTTCCATGGAAGATAAACTTAATCTAGCTGTAATATTTTTTAATTTTCCAATTTCATGTCTCTACTATTTTTTATTTCACTCCAGCTATTCTTACACGGCGTTGTTCATGGCAATATTAATAAGAATAAGCTGACACATATTAGTCAAAGTTTCCTGCCAGGGCTGATTGTGCACGAAAATATAACCTGAGAATTTTAAAGAAAAAAGACACCTAATGCTTAAAATATACATAATCTTATTCATGTATTGTTTTTAATAACATACAGAGGCACATTTTTTTACATTCCATTAATTTCTGTAGTCAAAACAATGTGTATATGTGTAATTAAATTGTTAATGAATACTTATGTGCTGGTAATAGAAATTTTCTCCAAAAAAATATTTAAAACGCGTCATGATTTCATTTTTAAGTAAATCCTTTTTAACGGTGTAGAATTAGGGGAGAATAGCAAAATTCTAATGACTGCTAGCGCTAGCGAAATAAACGCAAAAAAAAAAAAAAAAAAAAAGAGAGAGAGAGAGAGAGAGAGAGTTTCTGTAACATTATCTAATCAACTAATAATTCGCTCCAACTTGAAGAATCAACAATTACAATTTAAAAAGTCAAACTTAAGTACCGTTAAACTATTAAATAAATGAAGCTATATCCTCCTTATTAGATCAAACAAAACTATTTCATTAACACAAGTATAATTGAAGAAGTAAAGAATGATACATATATTAAGAATTTCATCAACTTCAAAGTTAGCGGATCTACTTATACGCAGGGCAAAACTTTTTCCAACATCGAAAATCTGGACATTTTCCCGATTTTAGTTCAATCTGTTAAACAATATCGAAATAAAGAATGTTCAGATGTCATTTTACATTTTCAAGAACCTTAATTAAAGACAGCACCACAGTACCTTACACTTTACTACAGTATAAGTTCGACGATATCATGATTGTCAAAATGAAAGCTGAAAATTATGGAAAGTTATGTGTAGAATTTGACAAATTTTGCATGAAGGAATGGAATGACAAAAAATTTGAGTGTAAAAGGGATTTTTAAACATAAGTAGGCATTTCTTAAATTTGGCCTGCATAGGACCCATCATTCGACGATCCGGCAGAATCCGCAAATTAAAATTACTAATTATTACTTTTTTCAAGTTTAAAAAAAATGCATTTTTTGGTTAAAAAAATACTAAAAAGATGTAAAAGTTTATTTTTTCTTTAAGTGATAATAAGTATTTCTTGCAACAGGCAAAAATTTAGGAAATTCAGAGAAAATTCGGAAGATTTTTGCCGCATTTTTCCCGGAAATACAAATTTAAAATGAAATATAGCACCTTTTCGTTTTCACAGTTCGTGTATGAAAAGGTTTCGTTTTTGCAATTTTGAACGTTTTATGGTATGGGTTTTCCCCGAAATTCTAATTACTAAAAAATTATTTTTTAGGGAATTTCGTTTTTTGATGAAAATTCGGGAGACATTTACTTCATTAGGGAGTTCAGAAGGTATAAAAATTTGGGAGTCACCCGAGAGAGAGTTGTCACCTATGTTATACGGAAAATGTGCGAAATGCTGAACTTCAAAATCGTGAATTTCATATATAATCGAAGGGATGAAAACTAAAACTAGTTAATAAAATGTAATAATGCTACAAGAAATTAAAAAGCCACTTTTTTTTAAATAAAAACCAAAACAACAATCACAAAATTCACAATCGTAGAAGCGAATCTCTTTCAATTACCGCGATCGCGAAAACAATATTTCCTATTCAGAAGGTATAAAAACTGCACAAATCCGATTATTTTTGAAAAGTGTTCAGAGTTTCTTTAAAATGGGGATAAAACACACTCAATTTTTCTTTGAACTTCCCGACTTTCCATTTGCTGTGGGAATGTGGTCTCGTCAATTACAAGAGAACAAAGTAGATGTCCAGTAAAACATTTTTTCGACAGCAAAAAAGTGGATATAATTTAAAAGTTAAATATAATAATAATTTTAAAAACAGCTGAATTTAGGGCTCTATCCTATTTTCAATTCTTATGTGATCATATATGTTTTTAATTTCTCGTCAAAGGAACGCTATTGAAACACGGCAAGAATTTGGAATGGAATGTATTTTAACATATGGCAATTCTGTTGACATAAATGGGGTAGAATAAGTTGAGAAATTTTCAGTAGAGTATTTGATTCCAAGCAAAAAAGAAAGCTGAATCAATGCATGGGCACTCAAAGCTGTGCAAATTTTGAAGGGGAAAAGGGGGGGGGGGGGATCCTTAAGAAAATTTTAATGTTTTCATTATTTAAAGAAAACTTTTTAATATCTCCAACTGATAAAATGCACAGTATAAAAAAGCAATAGATTCTTTTTCAGTTTTTGGACGCGATGCTTCCAATCTCAGATGGATTTAAGTTTTCTTTATACAAGCAGTTGTCTAAATAACGAATAAATACTTTTGAGCTGAAAATTATGAATTATTTTCAAATGAAAAAAGAACCGACTTCAAATAACAAAGAGGAACTTTAAAGTAAAAATTAATTGATCATACTTTACATACGATTTTTTACCCAAACCTATAAATCAAATTCATTTTACAATTCCAGTACAAAAATCAACTCAACACTCAATTATAAAATAAACACTGATTTTAATTACCATACGAGGAATTATGTTAATACCTAACTATATACGATCTCTTACTTTTTAATAACTATTTGATGTCGGGGCCTCCTATAAGCTACTACCTAACGTGACTAAGTAGGTTTAATTTTAAAGAATTTCGCATTTTGTTAAATTAGTGTTTAATTCAGGATTTGTTGGGTTGTCACAGTTACGTTAGGTAATAGTTTATAGGAAGCCCCGACTTCAAATGGTTATTAAAAATTAAGGGATCGTATATAATTAGTTAGGCATTAAAATAATTCAACGTATGGTAATTAAAATCAGTGTTTATTTTATAATTGGGGGTTTAGTTGATTTTTGTACTGGAATTGTAAAATAAATTTTATTTATAGGTTTGGGTAGGAAATCGTATGTAAAGTATGAGCAATTATTTTTTACTTTTGAGTTCCTCTTTGTTTTTTGAAGTCGGTTCTTTTTTTATTTGAAAATAATTTATTTCTTGCTTTTTAGTGGTTTAAATATAAAATAAGTACAAGGGTAGAGTATGTTGTACACTCCTTAAGTACATCTCGAGTGAGAAAACGTCGAGCACAGGAGTCTGAAAACAGCTAAGATCAGCAAAATAGAGAAAGAAATAGAGAACACCGAGTCTCGGAGACTTCCGAAGACTGTGAAGAAATGCTTTTTCAAATGCGCAATTATTTACAAAGAAAATTGTCTTCATCATCAGTTTGACTTTATTAAAGTATGCTTTCCGAAAACAATTCACGAGTCACTAAAAAACAACCTAAAGCGTTTTGACCTTGCCCATAGAATTTGAAGAGTTTTCTTGATTTTTCAAGGATTCCATCTTCAGATACTGACCTGATGACCATGAGATCACCTGGGAAGTATATACCTTTTGAAACGAGAGAAAAAAAAAACGAAATTTTCCAAATTGATCTATGCGTGTTTGAAACATGAAAAGATTCCGACGAATTAAGAACGTTTTTTTTTTTTTTTTGGAAGTCGGTTTAAAAAAAAAAAAAAATCTTAATGCGCATAACATTTTATACGATTGGCACTAAAAATTGATTTTTGTTCCTCTCCAGGATTTATTTGTGCCCTAATTTAATTAGAACCATTTAAATGTCAATTGTTTCCCTAACTATTTTATATTTACAGCAATACATGTCACGTAACTCGGAAAAAGTCACACTTCTCTTTACTTGGCCACGTTATAGGATCAATACCACACTTGAAACAGAGTATCTACTGTGATGTTGTATATATGAAGATCAAAATACTTCTAGAGCAATGATACTAAATGAATTTCCTGTTTGCTTCAGAGGAGTCTTTATTTAAAATTTGCGATATGACTACTAATGATTAATACAGGGGAAATATTTAAGGGGGTACTCCCCCAAAGCAAGAGCCCCCCTAAAAAGGAAAAATACCCCTCAAAACACCCCTCCCCGCCCTTGAGGGAGCACCCCTTATTAATATTAATGTTTATGGTACTTTCTTTAACACTGAGTAAAGAAAGTACCTTTGTTTTATGGCACTTCCTTTAACAATGGATTTTATATTTAATCGTTTACTATTGAAATGAAATGAAGTTTATTGTTTTTTGCTTATAACTTTTTTTCTAAAGAACAAATATGTTGAAGCAAGGCTTTGGGACCCAAGTTAGATCACTCCTATCCATTAAATAAACAAACCATACAAATCGCTTAACTAAGTTAGAGGCTATGAATTTACAAACAACAAAGCGCGAGTATGAAATTTGAAGAGTTAGTTCCCTTAAAATTTGAAGATTTCTCTCGATTTCCCCAGGATTCCTCATATCCGGACTTGAAGAACATTAGACGACCGGGAGAAGTACACCGTTTCAAACAGAAAAAGAATTTTCCTAATCAGTCCAGGTGTCTTCTAGTAATCGGAGAGCATAGTACATAAAAAAATTCCAAAGTCTGTTAATTAGTATTGCCATAACTGTAAATTAAACTGAAGCCGTCATGAAATATTAAATCTAGAATACTTGTCAAACTTCAGAAATCGGACACTAGTTACGATATATTTATTAAGGAATATAAATTGAATCGTCGGATGGGGTGGGGGATTTTTAACTTCAATTCCCCTTAAATTTAGCACTAAATATATTTCAAAGCTGAAATATTTAGGAAAAAAAGAAAAATTTAATGACTAAATGAAGTTATTTATTAGCAAAAAAATGTTTATATTAAATTAATTCAACTATTTTTGTTGCAAAATACATTTAATTTACTGATTTGCTACCTGAGTAATAAATACCTTAGTAAGACTATAATTAAAATTAACAGGCGGCGTCGTGAAAATCAAACATCCCGATGTGTAAGAATTAAATATTGTTCAAGACAAGATTTCTCCGTCGAAAAAATGCACCGTTTACGCCAAAACCACGTGACCTGTGACGTATCACGCAGCTGATGAAAGCTGGTCTACGTAACTACAACGTATGAAATTTAAAGTTTTTTAGATTTCTCCTGGACCTCTCATCAGATCCAGACAATGGGACCATCTGGAAAGCATACCCTTCCAAAAAAAAAAAAAAAAAAATAATAATAATAATTTTTAAAATCGGTCCATTTATTCTTGGAGTAATACGACAACATACATAAAAAAAGCCGCAAGACGAAATTATAACCTCTTTTTTTGAAGTCGGTTAAAAATAATCAATTAACCAACGTTTTGAAGCAGAAAAATTGCAAATCAATGCAGATACGCGTGTTTCGCAGGGGCGTAGGCAAGGGGAGGTCCAGACCCACTCCGAAATGACTAAGGGATCAATCCATGTCAAATCATCCAGGCCATGCCACCCACCATCTCCGATTTTGTTCAAATTTGGTGTACTTGCAGATTTTTTGATGCTGATTATGAAAATAAAAATTATTTTGAGATTTATGAAGGGGTCGAAAAGTTACGTGCCATTAAATATATGCTAAGATGATTTTTTGCCGCCATTTTGATTGACACAAAGACGTGTATAAATGGCTATAACTCATTAACAAATTATCACTGAGCTTTGATTTTTTTTTTATTTTGTTTAGTATGATGTATACTTAAATGGAAACTGAGTTTAAATTGTATAGCTCATTTACTTTTTTTCTGTGAGGGTTTACTTTTAATTTTTTGACTCGAAAACGGAGTAACTTTGACAGAAATTTACTCAAAGTATACCCCCTTCGATTTTAACCAAATTTTGTACACAGGTACCTCTTAGTGTGATAAAACATCTGGTAAAAAAATCTCGGTGGGCCATTCACAGGCAGTTGTTAGCAGGCGGC